>NC_064566.1:35857500-36157500 GCF_937001465.1 Orcinus orca
ATTAAGGTTACACGCAGTTCAGTTTTTCCTCTTAAGACTTGTTTTTAAGCTTTGTTAAGGAGCATCCAGAGTTGCCTTTACTCAAGTGACAGTTTATTCCCACTACTATGGTCCTTCTGGGATCTCCACTGAATAGAGTCCAGAAAGACGCCCCACTCCAGCTTGATGAAATTTGAATACCCCAGCCCTGTGTAAATGCTGGGAAATATCTGGTTCACAACTACTCCAACTGCTTTGCCTGACCTCAGGCATTTCATCCCACATACACACCATCTTAGCACTCATCTAAAACTCAAGGGCGTATCGAAGATCTCCAGAGCTCTTTTTCTGACTGTGTACCCCAATACTCTGCCCCAGAGCTTCTGGCTTCTATTCATCAGTACTACCACCAAAGGCTTACTACAGCAGGGTTAAAAAAAAAAAATTCTTGTAACTGAGAATGACCACATTTTCCTTACTTTTGAAATTTCTCTTTCAAACTCTCCGCAGGTTGTGCTATTTTAGGGGAGCCTATTGGCCTTACCGTTTAAATATGAGTACACACAATGGCAATGAAAGAAAAAGAGAATGTAGATGGTGCCAGAGGGCAGCATTAGAATCATATACCTTCTTCACAGTATTCTGAAAAAGCTGAATCAATTACTGTAAGGATTACTGGGTAAAGAATATTTAGGATTTCAAAATTTCACTAGGCATCAAATAATACTTTGTTGTAATTAGGTAGGAGAAAATTCAAATGCTATCTTAAATCCCCCTCAAGATTAAAACATGAAAGAATTAGTATTGCCTTTAGAATTTTAGCATTAAGACAACAAAATGGTTACAGTGAGGGAAAAAAGCAGTATTTTCAATTTTCCCAAAATCAATCCAAATACCAGAGCTAAACAAAAAACAAAACAAAGAAACAGAAATGAGGATGTGTTGGCTTCATTTCAGTTTTGCTGTGCTCAAGCTTTCTAGAGAAAGAGAAAATCACGCCATCAAGGTGTTATTTCCATAGCACTGCAACCTCAAAGTGAAAAAAATGACAAGGTGCTGCTTTACTCTAACAGTGTTTATTTGCATCTACTAAATTCCTTTATGTCTCAACAGTGAAATCAAAACCACATTAGAATTTTATGAAATATTTTAAACACAAAGAGAATGATTTAATGACCTCTACTCAGCTTTGTCAAATCTTAACATTCTGCCACAGTTCCTTCAGTTTTTAAAAGAAATTGTTCAGATACATGGCACTAAACCCCCTTTGTAGCCTTCCCTGATCCTACTTCCATCCTTCCCTAAAGTGAACCACTACCATGAATTCAGTGGTTACCATTCTTAAGTGTTGTTTCTTACTTTTACTATGTGTGTGTGTACATACAGCTGTTTTACATGTTTTCAAACTTCATATAAATCATATATTGTAGGAATCATTCTGCAAATTTTTGCTCCGTGTTGCTTTTGAGAGACACACAAATAATTTGATGTTGAATATCTTTACAATGAAGTCTGTTGTACATTCAGTTTTCCTACAGTCAGAAGGCTTTCAGTGAAGATGGGACAAGAAGACTTATATGTAATAAGCAGTTAAAAAAAAAATTCCACAATCAAATTCTAACTTTTGGAGTTAAATGTGTAGGTATGTAAGAACTATAGGTGCTTGTGTAAGTGAACAATCAATGAGATGAATGTAGAATTGGATCAGTCTTCAAACACTATGTAAGATTTGAGGAGGTGGACACAGTGGAGAGCATTCTAGACAAATAAAAATATATTTTGAATATAATAACTACTGAATGACATTCTCTTTAATTTACACTTTACACTGGTGATATTTCTCTTTGGTCACTTGGGAAATGACAACATTTTCTTTTATTTATATTTGCTACTTAATACGTATTAGCTATTGCTTAAAGAAAAATTTTCTGATTTTGTGGTACTCAAAATAAGAGCTACATAATGTCACATATATTTTAACTGGCAGAAATTAAATTTAAATAAAAGTTTTCTTTAACTTACTTCTTTAATGAAATGATATGCCACCTAAAATTTATGTACATGGTAAACTCTAAGAACTTATCTTAGTATGTCATATTGCTTCAAATACAGTGGGCATAGAAAAAGTGGTTGTAGAATGAATGAATATTGTTTACTTCAGAATGGATAAGACATTTTCCCCCTTTTTCTTTCTTACCTGCTTTAACTGAAAATGGCTTTTCCAATAGGAATACTGTTTGTTTCCAGTGTGTTTTGGTACTCTGGGGGCCCGTAGAGAATACGACCTGCATTGGTAGAGTTCAAAAGTACCCGATGAAGCACAAGATTTTTAATATCATGGTACATTAATCTACTACATCTAATACAAGCTCCAACTGCTTACAACAGCAAAATGCTTATGATCAAACACCTTGGGGCACAAAAATAAAATACAATGTATTTCACATAATTAATTCTTATGAGACAACTCGTGATACTTACCTTATTGTGGCAATTCTTCTCAAAATATATATCGAAGTAGCCAGCAAGTGCCTGTTTAAAAACAAAGGAATATAAATAATTATTAAACTAATTACATAACAATTGATTATACAGTCTTAAGCCATGGCAAATAAGAAACCATTTCCAATATCAGACACTCTTAAACTTATGGTAGGTCACTATTTTTCCTGGAAAACACGATATTAGTAAAAATAAAGTAATATAATTTGGCTTTTCCCCACAGAAACAACATAATAATAAGGACAACAAGGCTAATCAAATACTCAGTATGTGTTAAATTAGAGAAATGACCGTGGTGGACACTGAAAGGTGAGGATCTACATGGAGAAAGGCTCATGCGGCCCCTCGCCCAACCAGACTCTTCCACTGAGATGCTGCCATGTGAGTCAAGCCTCCACACAACTGCAGCAGCATGAAAAACCCTAGGAGCAGAACTAGTATGTAAGTCCAGTCCAGACTGCAGAAACACAGACAAGTAAACCTACATGATTTTTGACTTCAAGGCACTAAGTTTTGGAGTGGTTTGCTAACCACAGCAATAAATAACTAAAACGTACTCTTTTATATGAAGCCCGCTCATTTAATTTCTTCTGATCTTGTTCATCCAGTTTTAAAGCAAAGTACTATGATTATTTTTGTGATGAGATAAATGAAATTTTAAAATATTACGTTTTTTTTTCCTGAAAATAAAAATAAGACTATTCAAATTAAACGTATATGTAGGCAAATACCCAAAGAAGAAACTCCAACGTAACTCTCAGGTTTACTGTTAACAGTTTACAAAAAGGCCTCTAGAAGAAATTAACATGTTCAAACAAATAAATAATTTTCACTTATTTTTGTTTAAAATTTGAACGATACCATTCCTTTTTCTTTCACTAGTGGGACAGGCTTGACTTAATCTATTTTAAAACTGGCATTAAATAAAGCTTATAAAGTCTTAAAAACTGGAAACTGATTACTGAAAAATCACTATACAGCTAATTACTGTACTTTCCTGCTTTTGTTAAGTATGTGGAGTTTGATTGATCCGCAGGGTTAATGTGGATTGGGCCCAAACCAAATTCAATATTTCATTTATTGTGCTGTTCATCGTTGCTTGTTTCCTCTTTAGTTCTTCTAGGTCCTTGTTAAATGTTTCTTGCACTTTCTCTATTCTATTTCCAAGATTTTGGATCATCTTTACTATCATTATTCTGAATTCTTTTTCAGGTAGACTGCCTATTTCCTCTTCACTTGTTAGGTCTGGTGGGTTTTTATCTTGCTCCTTCATCTGCTGTGTGTTTTTCTGTCTTCTCATTTTGCTTATCTTACTGGGTTTGGGGTCTCCTTTTTGCAGGCTGCAGGTTCGTAGTTCCCGTTGTTTTTGGTGTCTGTCCCCAGTGGCTAAGGTTGGTTCAGTGGGTTGTGTAGGTTTCCTGGTGGAGGGGACTAGTGCCTGTGTTCTGGTGGATGAGGCTGGATCTTGTCTTTCTGGTGGGCAGGTCCATGTCTGGTGGTGTGTTTTGGGGTGTCTGTGGCCTTATTATGATTTTAGGCAGCCTCTCTAATGTATGGGGCTGTGTTCCTGTCTTGCTAGTTGTTTGGCATAGGGTGTCCAGCACTGTAGCTTCCTGGTTGTTGAGTGAAGCTGGGTCCTGGCGTTGAGATGGAGACCTCTGGGAGATTTTCGCCGTTTGATATTACATGGAGCTGGGAGGTCTCTTGTGGACCAGTGTCCTGAACTTGACTCTCCCACCTCAGTGGCAAAGCCCTGATGCCTGGCTGGAGCACCAAGAGCCTTTCACCCACATGGCTCAGAACAAAAGGGAGAAAAAGCAGAAAGAAAGAAAAGAAAGAAAAGAAAGAAAGAAAGAAAGAAAGAAAGAAAGAAAGAAAGAGGATAAAATAAAATAAAGATAAAATAATGTTATTAAAATAAAAAATAATTATTAAGAAAAAAAATTTTTTTAAGTAAAAAACAAAAAACGGACGGATAGAACCCTAGGACAAATGGTGAAAGCAAAGCTTTAAAGCCAAAATCTCACACAGAAGCATACACATACTCACAAAAAGAGGAAAAGGGGGAAAAAATATATATATCGTTGCTCCCAAAGTCCACCTCCTCAATTTGGGATGATTCGTTGTCTATTCATGTATTCCACAGATGCAGGGTACATCAAGTTGACTGTGGAGATTTAATCCGCTGCTCCCGAGGCTGCTGGGAGAGATTTCCCTTTCTCTTCTTTGTTCGCACAGCTCCTGGGGTCCAGCTTTCCATTTGGACCCGCCTCTGCGTGTAGGTCGCCTGAGGGCGTCTGTTCTTTGCTCACACAGGACGGGGTTAAAGGAGCAGCTGATTCGGGGGATCTGGCTCACTCAGGCCGAGGGAAAGGAGGGGTACGGATGCGGGGCGAGCCTGTGGCGGCAGCGGCCGCCGTGACGTTGCACCAGGCTGAGGCGCGCCGTACGTTCTCCTGGGGAAGTTGTCCCTGGCTCACGGGACCCTGGCCGTGGCGGGCTGCACAGGCTCCCGGGAGGGGAGGTGCGGATAGTGACTTGTGCTCGCACACAGGCTTCTTAGTGGCGGCAGCAGCAGCCTTAGCGTCTCATGCCCGTCTCTGGGGTCCGCGCTGATCGCCGCGGCTCGCGGCCGTTTCTGGAGCTCCTTTAAGCAGCGCTCTTAATCCCCTCTTCTCACGCACCAGTAAACAAAGAGGCAAGAAAAAGTCTCCTGCCTCTTCGGCAGGTCCAGACTTTTTCCCAGACTCCGTCGTCCCGGGTAGCTGTGGCGCACTAGCCCGCTTCAGGCTGTGTTCACGCAGCCGACCCCAGTCCTCTCCCTAGGATCCGACCGATGCCCGAGCCTCAGCTCCCAGCCCCCACCCGCCCCGGCGGGTGAGCAGACAAGCCTCTCGGGCTGGTGAGTGCCGGTCGGCACTGATCCTCTGTGCGGGAATCTCTCCGCTTTGTCCTCCGCACCCCTCTTGCTGCGCTCTCCTCCGCGGCTCCTAAGCTCCCCCCCCCCACCGGCCTCCTGTCTCCGACAGTGAAGGGTCTTCTAGTATGTGGAAACCCTTCCTCCTTCACAGCTCCCTCCCATTGGTGCCGGTCCCGTCCATATTCTTTGTCTCTGTTTTTTCTTTTGCCCTACCCAGGTACGTGGGGAGTTTCTTGCCTTTTGGGAGGTCTGAGGTCTTCTGCCAGCGTTGTGGGTGTTCTATAGGAGCAGTTCCACGTGTAGATGTATTTCTGATGTATCTGTGGGGAGGAACGTGATCTCCGCGTCTTACTCTTCTGCCATCTTCCTCAACTCCTCTCCAAATTCAATATTTAACCTTGAGGTTCATTATACTTTAGATACCAAGAGAGAATCAAAATACTATATAATTCTGTCAAACTGAAAAACCTGTATAAGTCTCAGACCAATCCCTAAACTGTGTATGTGCAGGAGAGACCCAAAACAGTATAGCAAACTCTTAAAGAATGGAAATGAGATTTGAACCATTGTCTGCCAAGACACTGCTGACAGAACTTATATCTTGACTTTGGATGGACTGCCTGTTAACAACGAACATCAACACTGCCCAGATGATTATAACCCAACTAAGAGTCCAAAATATCCAGGATACAATCCAATATTACTCAACATACAAAGTCCAGGAAAATGTAACCAACTCTCAAGAGAAAAGACAATCAACAGATGCCAATGCTGAGATGATCCAGATGCTGGTACTATCAGACAAAGACTTAAAGCAAATAACTATGCTGGTATAAGTTAATAGCAATGACGTAAAATAAACACACTGAAATGAATCAAAAGATAGGAATTCTCAGTAGAGAAATAGAAACTATGAAAAGAGAACCAAATGGAAATTTCAGAACTGAAAAACACAATAACTGAAACAAAAAACTTCCTGAGCTGAATTGCTGAATTGCGGAATGGAGATGATAGAGGAGGACAAGGTCAGTGAATGTGAAGTTAGATCAAAAGAAATTATCTAATTTTAAAAAACAAGGGAAAAAGATTGAAATAAAATGCCCAGAGACTCAGGGACCTGTGGAACTAACATACATGTAATAGGAGGTCCAGATGGAAAAGAAAAAGATATTGGAACAAAACAAACAAACAAACAAACAAAACAAACAAAAAAAACCTTTCAAAATTCTATATCCAGGAAAAACATCCTTTAGGAATGAAGATAAAATAAATGAATTTTCAAGTGAAGGAATATTAAGAGAATCCATTGCCAACAGGCTTTTTAGAAGACATTTTAAAGGAAGTTCTTCAGGCTGATGGGCAATAATACTGGAAGGAAACCTGAAACATCAAAAATGAGAGAAGAACGATAAATCGTTGGGTAAATATAAAACACTATGTTTCCCCTCTGAATTCCTTTAAGATACCTATGATTTTTTAATGGAAAAATTATAACATCATCTGGTGGGGTTTTCAATGTATGCACATGTATGCACAAAGATCAGTGTAGGGGGTGAAGGGGTAGGAGGGAGGAAGAATGAAATCCCACCAGTATATACAAGTGTTTATAAAATCTGGAAATAAAGAAGGTTTATTTTTAAGTATCATAAGCAAAGCAGAAACTTAATAAAGAAAAATTTAAATTGTAGTATCAAAATTAAAACATGAATGACAGATCTGAGAGTATTTACAATATAAGTAACAAAGGCTCACTGTCCTTTGTACATTAAGCTACTACAAATTAATAAGAAAGCAATACGTCAGGGCTTCCCTGGTGGCGCAGTGGTTGAGAGTCCGCCTGCTGATGCAGGCGACACGGGTTCGTGCCCCGGTCCGGGAAGATCCCACATGCCGCAGAGTGGCTGGAGCCTGTGCTCCGCAACGGGAAAGGCCACAACAGTGAGAGGCCCGCGTACCGGGAAAAAAAAAAAAAAGAAAGCAATACGTCAAAAGAAACTAACAACAAAAAAGCAGGAAATTTACAAAAGAAAAATCAAATGATTAATAAACATGCTAAAGAAACTGTTTCACCTACTTAGAAAAAAATAAGTCAATTAAGACAACATGATACAATTTTCCTTGATCATGTTGAGGAAAGGATTTTTTAAATGATAATATCTACAATTAGTGGGGAAAGGAGCATTCATGCTGTGAAAGTAAACTGAAATAACCTTTCTAGGGGAATTAAGTAATACACATTAAAAGATAAAACATTTGTACTAAAAAGAAGTCAGACACAAAATAGTACACACAATATGATTCAATTCATATACAGGAAATTCAAAGACAGAAAAACTAATTTAGTGTTACAAGTCAGAATAGTAGTTATCCTTGCAATACCGGTAGAAACTGGAAGGGGTTATGTGATAGGCTCCTGGGTTGCTGGTAATACTCTGTTTCTTAAGTTGAATGCTGGGTATATGGCGGGGTAATCACTTTGTGCAATTTTACCAAACTATACTTATGATTTGTGTACTTTTCTGTTTTCATGCACACAACTAAGATTTCATACAATGTACATACTCATTGATCCAGTAATTAAAAACTTCCAAAAATTAAGTATGCTTGCAAAGATTTAAACATGTCAATTTTAGCCCACATTTTCAACAACAGGTGATCAGTTAATAAAGCATAAAATCTACAAATAATAGAATACCATTTGGCCATGAAAAGTAATCCTGTAGACAAATATTTACTGATTTGGAAAAATAGTTGTGATATACTATTAGGTGAAAAGAATAATATATATTTATTATGGGCACTTATCCTGTGTTATACAAATGTGAATATATACATCTATATGGAAAGATTTCACCAAGCTATTGAAAGTGGATGATAGATTTCTAATATTAATATTCTTTATGCTTATATATAATTTACATTTCCCATAAATATGAACAACTTCTGTGATAAGTTATTTTTAATAATACTTGAGTTAAATAATCTATAGTATTGCATAGAGAGGCATTCAATTCAACTATTACCTTTGTACATTTCCCTTAATGACTCTGAAAAATCACTCATCTCTGCACCCCAAGGGTTAGGGCAGAGTCTAATATATAGTAGGAACTAAATGAATTTGAAGAAAAAGAATGACAAGTTTTCCCCAACTAGTAATTCTACAAAAAGAACATTTTCAATAACTATTTTTCTTCTCAAGAGATTAGCAAAAGCAAATTAAGGGAAAGTAGCAGGTAAAGGAGAAAAGGTGTAAACAGAATAGTAACAGTAATAAAAACTATGGAAACTATATGAAAACATTAAGATGATTTTTTAAAGATTTTAGTAAGTGGGTTTCATGGTGAGACAGTTAGTTACCTTATAACTATTCTTTAAGTTATACACATGTTTTTATGTATTCCTTATACTCTGTTACCAAAAAAGAAAGCGGAGGGGGAAAAAAAACCCTAGTTAGCTAATAAAACCTTTTGTGAAAACAAATTCAGGTTTAAAAAAAGCTCTTACAACATTATCAGAAAATGTGACGTGAGTCTGAAATATATATAAAATACACTAAGTGATATGAAATATATATAAAATACACTAAGTGATATATTTAACTCTGATAAAATACAGACTGGTAATGTTAATATAGTAGAACACTGCAGAATTATAATTATAGAAGGTCTTAACAAAGAGGAGAAGCTGATACACAAGTTGATACACAAGTTTACAACAAAATTAAAAAATAAAGATAAAAAGATTTGAGAATACAAAGATATTTTAGAACTGTCTTCCAATCCCCAAATCCAACTATCTATGAAATTTAGTTAAAAATCAAAAAAGAAATTAACGCTTGCCCAGATACCCAAAACTACAGTGAAATATTGAGTAGTCTGGGGGTAACCAAAAAACAGTTTATAAGCCTGAAGACAAATAAATAAGAAATAAAAATGAACGACAGCTATTTTATAGTTCCCTCTGAAGTGCGTTATAGTATATCCAACTCCTCATGCAGATTTACCCTCCTAATGATGTTTGGTTGAGGGTAGTATTAAAATCAGTTCCATAGCAAATATTAATCAGAAGCATGAGGAGAAGTCAGAAAGAAAATCACCTGGGATTTAAAATTACATGCAGAGGTAGCATTCACTTAACTGAGAAAGTGGAAGATGCTTGCTCTGAAAAACCAAAGGGATTTTCTGGGCTTAAAATGGTATTTACTCTCAAACACAAGCAAGGACTAAAATGCCACATTAGGGAAAGCGCTTCCTTTTTTTTCCCCCCTGTATAAATGATCCTTGATAATTAAAATAGATATTAGAAAAAAAGAGGAAAAAACCTTAAACTTGAAACATAGTCATATAAACTAGTGGAACTATGATCAGTGTTTTTATTTCTGCAAGGCCATTATAAACAATCAAATATGTCAGCTGATTTGGGGACAAAACTATTCATTTTGCTGCAGAATATAAACATACAACTATTTTTCAATTATAGTTTCACCTCCTTGTTACCATCACTTTGACAGGCTATCTCTAGGTGTTTTAAATGTTAATTTCAATGAACTTAACACTCTGTCTGTGGAAGTCATTCAAATATAAGAATAAACAACCACCACAGGAAATTGAAAATGACTAATTGGCAATGGTAATAAATAACTGCAGCACAACTTGACATGTGCTTGAAAAAGATCAGATAGGTTTGAAGGCGTGACCACAGAATAAATGTCCCCTTTGTTCCATACATATCTCTAGTCAGGGGCAAAGGGAATGCTAAGGAGAAAAATAAGCATTGAAATCAGTTATCTATAGGAGCTGGGTTAATCTGCAAAGGCAAGGTCACAATGAAATAAATAAAATTTCACTGACTTACACCACACACCGCAGTCAGAAAAATTTTAGTTATAAAAGTCACTTAGACTGAGAGAAAGAATGAGTAGTAATTACGAACAAAAGTGATGACGACAGAAGGAAACAGAATGAAAGAAAAATATACAGTAAATTTCTGGGATAGTTTGATCACGCTTGTAATTTGGTGAGAATCTTCCATAATTACTTTGAAGTGCACAGGAAAATAATACAGACGTGTAGCTTTATTGTGCATCTTAAATATTCCTAAGTATTAGAACAGAGTTTCACAATGAGCTGTTTTGTTTCTGCTTTGTGGATTTCACAAAAAGGAAAAACATAACTCACAGCATTTGTAAATTGAATCATTTGAAAATCTGTTTTAAGCCACGTTTTGCTTTTTCATCCCATACATACAAAGGTAGATGCAGTTCGTTTTATACGTGCTCATTTGAAGAACAATGACATGGAATAAAAACGAATTACTTTCTCATGTATTTTGGTGTGATGAGTACTTCTTTAAAGCAGACATATCATGTGTGTATGTAACAGGATGCAGCCAATGAAATAAGATCAGACTACACCTTATGATGAAGAAGGAAATTAAAAATTATCATTATCACTATCACCTGCAGGGAGTAATTTATCATTTCTGTTCTTCATTGGTATCATGTTCCAACAGCGTGTGGTTACAGCAGATACAATTAGGCAGCTGGCCACAGAAGTAGGAGGATAATGTGCTTTTGATGGAGTTTATCCAAGCATGCAGATAGAGTGCTTGTAATCCATGCAGCAGAATCACTATAACAAAAATACAGTTCATTTTTTGTTGGAGTATTTCTTTCAAAATCTTAGTATGGAATTCAAAAGCTAACTGACGATGAGTCTGAAGCAAGTGAAGAAAGAGTAAGAAGATACTGCATAAAAAAGATTATACGTTTTAAGCTTACATCATTGTCTATAAACCAACAAGATGAAGATAAAAATACAGGCCATACCAAGCTGCTGCATAAAGAGCATGAACTCTGATGGTGATAACTGGTATTTAAACTAAGAAGACATAATCAACAAAAATGAAAATTACATATTATGATATTCTCCTAATGTTAACAATAGCTTAAATTATAGACTCTTCCCTCTTCAATTAATTTTCTATTTTATCCCAAGAGGAAATCTGCATCTTTTCTTTCCTGATTCCTCTAGGGAACAATACACGTTAAGTGCCATATACTTCTCAAGGGATATTGCCAAACTGAGTAGTGTTTAGAAATAGATCAAGCAATATGGAAAGCATCAAAACAGACCACAGGTCTCAGAATATTTTTAAAAGGTACTTTTACTGAAAAACTCAACATAACTAATTTTTGATCTACTTAAAATATTCCCAAATTATAACTGAAATTCCTTTAAAATTTACTTAGATTTCTCCCTTGTAATTTCAAAATTGCTTATGAAAGTGGTTTTACGGAGCAGACGAGATCACCTCTTCAGAACCTAAAACGTAAATACTTCAATTCTGACGTTCTGTAGATTGATATCTTACGTGGCCTAACTCCTTTACATTTCTTCCTAGCTATAAATAAGATACTATTATTTTATACATTCAATATTCACTGAGATTTACCAATATTTTCACTTAAAAAAACCTTTTAAAGTATAACGGACATGCAGAAAAGTACACAAAAGTGCACACCATGGTGAATTTTCAAACAGAATACAGCTATGATACCCACCCTCAGATCAAGAACCAAAACACCCCAGCACCTAGCAGTCCCCCTAGGCACCTAGCCAACCCTAGGCACCCCCACAGGGTAACTACTACCCTGATTTTTTCCCCAGGTTTATTGAGATATAATTGACATATAACAATGTGTAACGTAAGGTGTGCCATGTGTTGATTTAATGCACTTACACATTGCAAAACGATTACCACCACAGTATTAGCTAAACCCCCATCATACCCCATGATTATCATTTATTTTTTTGTGATGAGAACATTTAAAATCTATTCTCTTGACAACCTTCAAGTATATAATATAGTATTATTAACTATAATCATCATGATGTACATTGGATCTCCAGAACTTATTCAACTTATAACTAGAAGTTTGTACCCTTGACCAACATTTCCCCATTTCTCCCATCCCACACTCCCTCGTAACTACTATTCTGATCTCTGTTTCTGAGTCTGGCCTTTTTATTTAAGTTCTATATACAAGTGATATCAAACAATATTCGTTTTCTTCTGACATTTCACTTAGCATAATACCCTCAAGGTCCATCCATGTTGTGGTAAATGGCAAATTTCCTTCTTTTACAGCGTAATAATATTCCATTTATGTGTGCGTGTGCGTGTGTATATACATATATATATGTATATGGCATATCTTCTTTATCTATTCCACTGATGGACACTTAGGTTATTTCCATATCTTGACTATCATAAATAATGCTGCAATGACCATGGGAGTGCAGATACCTCTTCAAGATCCTGTTTTCATTTCCTTTGGATATATACCCAGAAGTGGGATTGCTGGATCATATGGTAGTTCTATTTTTAATTTTTTCAGGAACTTCCATACTGTTTTCTATAGTAGCTGCACCAATTTACATTCCCACCGAAAGCGCACAAGGCTTCCCTTTTCTTCACATCCTGGCCAACATTTACCTCACTAACTACCCTGATTTCTAAAACAGATTCATTTTCCCTATTACATACTTCAACATATATCATGTCGTCTTTTGTGCCTGGCTAATTTTCTTTATTATTGTTTTTGAGATTCACTTATACTATTGCATATTACCTACGCTGTTATATGGCTCTAAGACATATGCGACTATACAATTTATTTATCCAATCTACTGTTGACAGGTATTGAGTAGTTTTTTTTGTTTTGTTTTGTTTTGTTTTAAATTACACTAATGAATCAACAGTTTAAATTTTATTTATTTTTGGCTGTGTTGGGTCTTCGTTTCTGTACGAGGGCTTTCTCTAGTTGCGGCAAGCGGGGACCACTCTTCATCACGGTGCGCAGGCCTCTCACTATCGCGGCCTCTCTTGTTGCAGAGCACGGGCTCCAGACGCGCAGGCTCAGTAGTTGTGGCTCACAGGCCCAGTTGCTCCGTGCCATGTGGGATCCTCCCAGACCAGGGCTCGAACCCATGTCCCCTGCATTGGCAGGCAGATTCTCAACCAGTGCACCACCAGGGAAGCCCCTTGAGTAGTTTTAAGTTGACACTTCTATGAACTTTTTTTATAATGTTTTTTGGTGAACATAAGTACTCAATGCTATTGGGTATATACCTAGGAGTGAAACTATTGCTATGTGCATATATATGTGCATATATAACTTTTGTTAATCTTTATTGCTTCCTTTACCTCTGGTCTTCCACCAGGGATCGTTTTTGTTTGCCTATATACCCTTCAGAAATCAGTTTCCTGGGGTAAATTCTCTATTTTTTTTTTTTTTGCCTGCGCCACGTGGGATCTTAGTTCCTCGACCAGGGATCTAACCCATGCCCCCTGCAGTGGAAGCGTGGAGTCTTAACCACTGGACCACCAGGGAAGTCCTTCTTTCTATTTGTTCACCTGAAAAATCTACTTCAGCTTCATTCTTAAAAGTTATTTTAGTTGGGTAAAATTCAGAGTTGGCAGTTATTTTCTTTCAGCACAGTGAGGATATCATTTTTTTAAAATATTTATTTACTTGGTTGCACTGGGTGTTAGTTGCAGCAGGCAGGCTCCTTGGTTGCAGCAGGCAGGCTTCTTAGTTGCGGCATGCATGTGGGACCCAGTTCCCTGACCAGGGATCGAACCTGGGCCCCCTGCACTGGGAGTGCGGAGTCTTATCCACTGTGCCACCAGGGAAGTCCTCGTGAGGATGTCATCATTGAATTATCTTCTGTCTTTCCAATTCTACTGTTCCTGCTGAGAAATCATCTATTTACTGCTCCTTTGAAGGTAATTCCAATGCTCTACTTACAGCCCCACTGAGGCTTCTAAAATGCTCTCTTTGGTTTCTGTAGTCTTAGTAGGATGTATCTAGGTGTGGATTTATTCCCCTCTTTTCAACTGAAATATAATTCACATACCATAAAAATTTCCCCAGTTAAATAAACTGTATAATTCTATCTATCTATCTATCTATCTATGGCTGCATTGGGTCTTTGTTGCTGTGCATGGGCTTTCTCTAGTTGCAGCGAGCGGGGGTTACTCTTCGTTGCAGTGTACGGGCTTCTCGTTGCAGTGGCTTCTCACTGCAGGGCACGGGCTCTAGGCACACGGGTTTCAGTAGTTGTGGCACATGGGCTCAGTAGCTGTGGATTGAGGGCTCTAGAGCGCAGGCTCAGTAGCTGTGGCACATGGGCTTAGTTGCTCCGCGGCATGTGGGATCTTCCCAGAGCACGGCTTAAACCCGTGTCTCCTGCATTGGCAGGCGGATTCTTAACCACTGTGCCATTAGGGAAGTCCCTCAATTTTTAAAAAAGTATATTTGGAGTTGTGCAACCATCACCATAATCTAATTTTAGAACATTTTTTTATCACCCCCAAAAGAAACCCTATATCCATACTCCTTGTCTTATCCCCTGTCTACAGAGTTGCCTATTCTGAACATTTCATATAAATGGAATCACAGAAATGGAATATCATATAAATGGAATTCTTTTGTAGTTGGCCTCTTTCGCTTGTATAATGTTTTCAAGACTCATCATTTCAGGGTTCATACATTCTGCAGCAGGTATCAGGACTTCACTCTGTTTTATAACCAGATAATATTTCATTGTGTGGCTATACCACATTTTGTTTATTCATTCTTCAGGTGACTGACATCTGGATTGCTTTCAGTTTCTAGCTTTTATAAATAACGCTGCTATGAACATTCATGAACAAGTGTTTGTGTGGGTATGTTTTAACTTCTCTGGGGTATATACCCAGAAATGTAAAATATCTATCCATTCCTATTCAAGTTATGTTGTACTTCTTAAATTGTAGCTCACTGTCTTTCGTCTGTTTTGGGAAATTCTCAGCCATTATCTCTTCAAATAGTTTGAAATATTCTCATCTCCTTTCCCCTTTGGGACTCCCATTTAAACATATATTAGACCATTTCTTGTGTCTTCTATATCTCCTGCCCTTCCCAATGCTGCATCGTGGCATTCCTCTGTGCTTCCTTCTGGATATTTCCTCTGACATAAAATCCAGTTCAATAATCCTCTCTACACTAGTGATTTAATATTTACCGCTAAACTCATCTTTAGTTCAGTATTAGAATATCTGTTCGGTTCTTTATCAAATCTGTTATATTATTATTTCTTAAATATTTCCAACTATTTGTTTGACATCTGTAATTTCTTTTGTCCTTGAACTTAGTAAGCATAGTTATTTTAAAGCCCATATCTATACATCTAACACCTGTAACACCTGGAGCTCTATTTTTATTTCCTGTTTTAGCTGGTTCTTGATTGATGTTGTTTTGTGTCCTTGTGTGACTCATTACCTTCGATTATGTTCTGAACATTATATATGAAAAACTGCAGAAATAATTTCAGACTTATAAAAATACTCTTCTAGAAAGAATCTTTTTTTCTGCCAGGAACCTGGGGGGTGCTGGCAAAAGCAAAGTTATCTTAATCTAAAAATGGGGTCTGGGGCTTCCCTGGTGGCGCAGTGATTAAGAATCCGCCTGCCGATGCAGGGGACACGGGTTCGTGCCCTGGTCCGGGAGGATCCCACATGCTGCGGAGCGGCTGGGCCCGTGGGCCATGGACGCTGAGCCTGTGTGTCCGGAGCCTGTTGCTCCGCAACGGGAGAGGCCACAACAGTGAGAGGCCCGTGTACTGCAAAAAAAAAAAAAAAAAAAAAAAAAAAAAAAAGAATCCGCCTGCCAATGTAGGGCACATGGGTTTGAGCCCTGGTCCGGGAAGATCCCACATGCTGCAGAGCAGTTAAGCCTGTGAGCCACAACTACCAAGCCTGCGCTCTAGAGCCCATGAGCCACAACTACTGAAGCCTGCGTGCCTAGAGCTCATGCTCCACAATAAGAGAAGCCACCACAATGAGAAGCCCGTGCACCAAAACGAATAGTCCCTGCTCACTGCAACTAAAGAAAGCCCACGTGCAGCGACGAAGACCCAACACAGCCAAAAATAAAAAAATTTATAATAAATAAATAAATAAATAAAAATGGGGTCTGAGAATTTCCTGGGCCACCCAGATGATTTGAAGCGGGGCTGCAGTCCCTGCAAGGGCTCATTTACCTCTGTTTTACCTTACCCTTGGGTACAGTCCTTCTGGGTCCCAATGCAATGCACTGGGGAATTTTTAAAGAGCTCCGTTTTTGTATTCCTAACCATGTGAGGCTATCAAAAGGGCTACAAAGTCCTTTAGCTGCTTCCTCTGAACTGGTAAACGCCTACAGGGCAAAAGCAGTCCCAAATGCCAGTCTCATTTCTTTGGATTTCCTTCTTTTCTGAGTCTTGGCTTGGTAATGCTTTACTAATTTATCTCTCTGGTACTTTCAAACAGATAATATTTAGTATTTTTTTCAGCTTTTGTAGCTCGTCTCAGTAAAAGGGTAACTCCTTTTACACAGTCCACTGTTATAGAAGGCAGATTCATCATTGCACTGTTTTGGGTTTTTTTTTCCCCCTATCTAAGGTACCCCCTGTAACTCTCTTCCCCATTCTCTAAACTAGCTCCTTCTTACTTGTTATGTCTCAGTTTAAATGTTACTTTCCCTGGGCAGCCTTCCCTAATCCCACAGAGTAGATTATAATACATCCATTAAATGTCCCTGCATTCCCTGCAATAACATTCACCATATTCATAATGCTTTTTGTTCAATGTCTTTTGTTCAGTTGTAAACCCCAATAGGCCCTTTAGGGCAATCTCTCTGCAACTGTGTTCGCCTCCCTATCCTCAATGCCTAAGCACAATGACTGGGCATTCAATCTAAACATTTAGTGAAAATAGCCATGCAGTTACAAAGGCATGAAATAGCCTGGGATGTTCAGGGACTAAAAGAAATTAATAAAGATTTGTTAATTGAGTGAACAAATAAAAGAAATCAAATGATATATTATGCTCAACTCCTACCGACCTTTGGGAAAAGAAAACCATGAGGCTTTACTTCTCTTATTATTTCCTACTTTTTATTCAAAACTCATATTTGATGTCAACTACTCTAGAATATTCCTTGATGTCAGTACCAGCATCAATTAATCAGTCACTCCCCACTAATTTACTGCATACAGTATGAGGAAGGCTTTCTGGAAGAAAGCCATGCCTAATACGGTAAAACCTTAAATATGAGCAAGATTTTCGAGGAAAGTGAGTAAATAAGAGTGTGCCAGGTCAACGCTATCTTTTATATATGCCTGTAGTATTTAAATTCTATTATAGCACACCATAGTACAATCATCTATTTATATGTTGGCCTCTCCTACTAAATGAAGGTCTTTGGGGCCAGAGACTACATTCTTTGTTGTATTCACAGTGCCTAACACAGCACTAGTATCCAATACATGCTGCCTGAATGAAAAGTCGTTTTGAAAAGTTGTGTGTGTGTGTGTGTGTGTGTGTGTCTGTCTGTGCTTGCCACTTAAAAACTCTTACAGCCCACTGCTTCTCTAGTTTTCTATCTCCTGCTTCCTCACATGTCATCAGTTTCTCACAGCTCAATGTCAATGGTTACTGTTTCCTTATATTCCATTTTTCATGCTGATTTCCAATGTTCCTTAAAAGCTATAAAGCCTCTATGGCCCACTCCTCATTCCTCAAATGCCAGAAAATACTATCAATGATAAATAAACATTATATTTTTAATTTTAAGGAAAAAATAGTAGATATATTGAATTAAAAAATGAGTGCAGAACAAAAAAGAAATCAGTTTTGTGACTGCTGCAGAGGTTTAAAACTGAAAACTATTAAAAACTCATTTTTGTGACTAGGAAATCAATCTCTACCAGACGCTTCTTGTCTTTATGAAATTTCAGAAGTATAAACTAGGAGATGGAATACTGAAAGAAATCTTGACAGACAGGAAATAGGGGGCAAGTAGAAGATGTGATACACTTTACCTTCCAGGAATGAACAGGATTTTTTTTCTGTTTTGAAAAGTGAAGTAAAAAAGATGGCTACCACCTCCCCGCCTGAGCCCTTCTAAAAACTATCCAACATCTGGGGTGAGAACGAAAAATCTGGCAACATTACTTTTTTTTTTTTTTTTTTTTGTCATTTAGGGCTGCAATTTTTCAAAGGTAATTATACTAGTTAGTAGAAGTTAGGTGTTTTTTTGATTATGATCTCTGAATACTGAGTGAGACAATGACTTACATCTTTCGGGGCCCCATTCATGGGACTGGATGCTGAATAAAAGGATGACGAGGAAAAGAGAAAAAAGAAATCAGATTGAATGCTATGGTACAGACTTCAGGGACAGCCAGGACATATCACTTGTTAAAAGAACGGGCATGCTGTAGTAGCGATGTCACTGTCCTAGTGATCTAAAAAGTAAAAAATGTGACTCTCTGCAAAACTGTAAGAAGAAAGGAGTGATTTTGCTTTGAGAAGCACCTGATTTGCATAAATGCGGCATTTTGAAAGAAGGTCTCATTTCTTTAATCCATTAGATATTCAGGGATACGAACAGGTCAAAGAGTTCATTGTATATCTTTGCCTGTAAAGAAACTGGTCTTTAAGATAGTACTGAGAGCCAAATCAGTGATGCTTGTTCAATCCTGATGGAGCAAGTAAATCCAATCTATGAAATCACACCATCCTAAATCCCCATAAGGAAATGAATGTTAAAAATAAAACTAAATAATCCTTTCCTTAAAAAATGCAGCAAGATAGGAAAGTGAATGGAAATATTAATCAGATCATTTTATGAGCATTTTCTATGTGCCAGGCATAGTGGTAAACGCTTTTATGCACTATCTCATTTAGCACTGAAAATAATACCCAGCAATTATTGGTGTTATTATCTCCACTTTTCAGATAAAAATTTGAAGTTCAGAGAAGTTAAATACCTCTTCTAAAGTCATACTGGTAAACTTGGCCCACTGGCTTTAAGGCTTGAAGTTTTTTGTTTCTGTGTTCGTTTTTAATAAATTTATTTATGTATTTTTGGCTGTGTTGGGTCTTTGTTGCTGTGTGCGGGCTTTCTCTAATTGTGGTGAGCGGGAGCCACTCTTCGTTGCAGTGCGCGGGCCTCCCACTGTCGTGGCTTCTCTTGTTGCGGAGCACAGGCTCTAGGCGTGTGGGCTCCAGTAGCTGTGGCACGTGGGCTCAGCAGTTGTGGCTTGCGGGCTCCAGAGCGCAGGCTCAGTAGTTGTGGAGCATGAGCTCAGCTGCTCTGCAGCATGTGGGATCCTCCCCGGCCAGGGCTCGAACCCGTGTCCCTTGCATTGGCAGGCAGATGCTTAACCACTGCGCCACCAGGGAAGCCCAAAGTTTGAAGTTTCTAACCACAGTGCTAGATTACCACTGTTTAAACTTTCCTCTTTGATTTAAATTATTTTTAGAAAACTCCCTTCTATTTCAAGAGTGGCCCTTTCTTCATCTAGTCTTCTAAAAAAGAAAAATATAAGACTGATTTAGGTAAACAGGTATATACAACAAAAATTTATTTTTTCAATTCTTGACTCATCTTTGCATGTGGACTGATCTCTCCTGTGAATACATGCATATACCTCAGAAGTCTGGAAATACTAAGTGCTTTAGGATTTTTAGAAGATCTGAATGCTAATATTTACGATGGTTTCTGCCAGAGCATAAGTCAAAGGGAATCTGTACTGAGAAAATTACTTCCTTATAGGTCATTATTCCAGAGATAACTGCCTGAATCAGAGAGGAAAATACCTGGTCAAACTCATTTACTATCACAACCTAATAATGCTAATTGGCAGCCTCTGAGATAAGGCTGGGGAGAACTTCCCTGACATCTCTAATCAAGAGTCCACTATTATTGATTATTTGATTTTTATGCTTATTGCTGTGCTTAAGATAAATATTTCAGTTGGGCTTGAGTATGATTATTTCTCTCATAAATTGATTCTGACCCTGGGCATTGCTGACTTTAAGCATGACCCTATACCTATCTAAAATTAAATTATGATCGTAATGTAGCTTAAGAATTTCAACATTCCACTCAACCTGTATTTCAGAACAATTGATGTTCAAATCCTTTTATAACATAACTCAATAGGTGGATTCAGAATCAATTTTAATGAATTTTTAAAAATGCAGATTCAGAAGTGTCATTTACAGCATGGCTTTCAAAGAGGATAAAGCATAGGAATCTCTGTTGACTCCAAGGACTAGATGTCTTACTCAACTTCAGGGTTCCTCATTTTGTGGACTTCTGCATTCTCTCTGAGTAGGTTAAGTAACAGTTAAATACTGCAGTGATTCTTCCCACTATTCTACTCAATAAACATATACCTCAAAGTTAATATGAAGTGGGAAAGATATCTTTTTAAAAATTAATTTTTTCTTAATGGTATGTTTCCAAGGAGAGAGAACAAAAGTAGGTAAGAGGGCAACTAAACATGGAGAATGAGTTGAAGAAATCCAGATTTTAAAAGGTTAAAATCCTTAGGGGTCCAGTTTAGAAGGATGGACCCTCTGTGGCTGGGAAAAATGAAAAATAAGACAGGATTAAGTGGAAGTGTCCAAAATTTTGTAGGTAATGCACAGGGTACACCTGGACTTTAACCAAATCTCAAAAATATCAGAACTAGCTAGAATCCCTTTAAATATGAGACAAAGCATTCTTTTACAGCAGAGTCATATATTATATAGAGGATAAGTCACATATTGGAAAAATCTCAGATAATCAAAATCACTCAGGAAAACCCCTTAAGGTTTTGCATTGGAGACTGAAATATAAACCATCCCTCAATATGTTCAATACAACCAGTTCTTCTGGCAATGGCACAAATCACCATTTCTTTGGTTGGGCTCCAGATAAAGCAGATGGCTTGCAGAGTGCCATGTTGTATTAAAAATACAGTAGTCCCCACTTATCTGCAGTTTTCCATTCTTTGGTATCAGTTACCCATGAAAATATTAAATGGAAATTTCCAGAAATAAGCAATAAGTTTTAAATTCCATGACCTTCTGAGTAGTGTGACAAAAGCTCACGCCCTCCTGCTCCATCCCAATCAGGTTGAGAATCACCCCTCTGTCCACAGTATCCTTGCTGTTTATCCTACCTACCCGTTACTCACTTAAGTAGCCAACTCGGTTATTTGATCAATTGTTGAGTAAACCTTATTGTACTTAGTAATGGCCCTGAACTCCAAGAGTAGTGATGCTGGCAATTTGAACATTCTCTTATTGTGTCTAATTATAAATTAAACTTTATCACAGGTATGTATATATAGGAAAAATCACAGTGTATATATAGGGTATGGTACCATCCTTGATTTCAGGCATGCACTGAGGGTCTTGGAATGTGTATAAAGGTGACTACTGTATATACCTTTAGAGGCAAGAATCGCATGCAGTCCAGCAAGATGCTCATACTACAGAAATACTTGGAAGTGGAAGATAACTAAAGAAACAGCAGATGTGTTTCCCACCTCAGGCTCATTTTGGAGCACATATTCATTAAGTAAAATGGAGGGTAGTATCATCTGCACTAATTAGACCATTAATTCTCTCATGGACTCTTTTTCTTCTACCTGAATAGTTAATTTGGATCAAGTTCTATTTGCACATGATGCTACTCCCTCGGATCTGCCTACCAAAAAAAAAAAAAAGGAAGAGAGAGAGAAAAGAAAACTTTTAGAGCCTATTAACCTCAAGAAGTAGCACAGGTTAGAAAATACATCCTAGTTCAAGAGTGATTTTATGATTGCCTATACTTCTTTGATTCTACTGTCATATATCATATGTGGACAGAATATGTCACAAGTCTGACTGGACAAGACAGACCACAGAAGAGTATTCTAATTTCCACTGGACAGAACTACTTGCATATCTCAAAGGTATTTCAAATTCAACATACTAATAAACGAGCTTCTTATCCTCCCCTCTAAACCTGTTCTTCTTCCAAGTTTCTTTGTCTTACAAAATAGTACCATCATTCTTCAAATTGTAAAAGCAAGAAACCTTGCAGACACCACTGTGACCTCTTTCCTTCATCTCTCATTATCTAATCCGTGCTCAAGTCCTGGCAATTTTACCTTCTAGATAGCTCTCAAATACATCCACTTTTCTCCATCTCCACTAAAACTACCTTTGTGCAAGTCACTGTCATTTCTTGCCTGAGGTACTGTAATACCTGACCCATAGGCCTCTCATATCCATTCTGGTCTCCCTAATAGTTCTCCACATTCCAACCATGATCCTTCTCAAGTGCCCTTAAGGTCATATCACTCTCTTTAAAAAACTTCAGGGCTTCCCTGGTGGCGCAGTGGTTGAGAGTCTGCCTGCCGATGCAGGGGACACAGGTTCGTGCCCCGGTCCGGGAAGATCCCACATGCCGCGGAGCGGCTTGGCCCGTGAGCCATGGCCGCTGAGCCTGCGCGTCCGGAGCCTGTGCTCCGCAACGGGAGAGGCCACAACAGTGAGAGGCCCGTGTACCGCAAAAAAAAAAAAAAAAAAAAAAAAACAACTTCAATTATTTCCCACTGGTCTAAGGAAAAAAACAAATAGTACAGGTGCTAAATGATCTGGACAGCTTGCCACCCTCCTTCAGCACTGGTCTACATGCGCCAGCCATGCTGGGCTTCTTTCAGTTCCTTTTACTCACCAAGCTTCTGACCACTGGATGTCCTTTTTTGGTTTGTTCTTTAAGAACTTTTAAACTGAAATTTTTTTTTTTTTTTTTTTTTTGCGGTATGCAGGCCTCTCACTGCTGTGGCCCCTCCCGCCGTGGAGCACAGGCTCTGGACGCGCAGGCTCAGCGGCCATGGCTCACGGGCCCAGCCGCTCCGCGGCATGTGGGATCTTCCCGGACCGGGTCACGAACCCGTGTCCCCTGCATCGGCACGCGGACTCCCAACCACTGCGCCACCAGGGAAGCCCTAAACTGAAATATTATGTACATGCAAAAAAATATTTTCTTTTTTTAGCCAATGTGAGAATCATTTATTTAAAAAATGTTTTATTGAAGAATACAAGTATAAAATATATAACACACACATAAAAGTGAGGAAATCACTGACTGGGCACAGTGAACTTTTACAAAGTGAACACACTCAACCACTACCTAGATCAAGATACAGACCACTCTCAAGACCCCAGAGCTTCTATTATTCCCCTTCCAATCCAATGATAAATCCTCCCACAAAATGTAACCACTATTCTGATGTTTATCACCATTATACTAGTTTAGCTTGTTATGGAAATTTAAAGACAGATTCTATATTTGGCTTTTTTTCCTTTTTTCATGAATGTTGCATTCATGAAATTCATCCATGTCATAGTGTATAGTCAAGATCACCTTCTTTTCCCACTGATGTATATTATTCCATAAATATACTGCATGTATTTATCCATTCTACTATTGATGAATGTTTGGCTTACTTCTAGTTTAGGGATCTAATGAGCAATGCTGCAATGGACATTCTTGTACAGGTCTTTTTGGTGAACATATGAAGGTATTTCTAAGAGTGAAAAGGTTAAGCCATAGGGTAAGCATGTTTTCAGCCTTGGTAGGCATAGCAGATAGCTGAGTTTTATAGAAGCAACTTAGCACAGTACATTTGCCTCATCACTCTTAGGTGTTTCTTAGAATACTGTCATTAGTATGATCTTTTAAAAAGATCCGACTATGAAGAACTTCAAACATATACACAATTATAGAACCTCTGAGTACCTATCACTTATATTCAACAGTGACCAGTATTTGGCACATTTGCTTCATCTATTCTCCCTCTGCCCCGTGACCCTCTTTTTGCTGAACTGTCTTGAAATGAATGCCTGACATCATGTCACTTCTCCCCTACCTACTTGTTTATGACTCTAAAAAATATGAACATTTCCTTATATAACTACAATGCCTTTATCACATATAACCAAATTCTCATTAATTCTTTGGTATTATCTAATAGCCACAAAGTAAACTTTAATATCTGTCTCCCCCATTAATGCCTCATGAATAGAGGCATTAATGGCTAATTACTATATTCCCTTGCAGCTATATTACTATAATGCCTTATATATTGCCTAATGCCTATTATATTACTATAATGCCTTGCAGCTCTTAACACATAATACTATTCAATAACCAGTTCCTGGAAATAAAGAGATTTAAGTATTCTCAACACCATCTAAGCCTAACTCCAAAGGTTCAGGTTTCAGAAGAGAGCAGAAAGTTTAGGAACAGGCTCTAGACTGTATGGTTATTCATTTAAGTAGAAACCTAAAACTGACTGTAGAGGTGGAGTCTCACAATTAGAAATGCTCTCCCTCCGAGACATAAAATTTACTTAATGAAGCCTGTTAAAATATATACCAGATGTCCCACTAAAATCTATGATGCAAGTTCAAGACAAATCTTACTATTTCTAAGAAACACAGATGTGTTTTAATAGTTTCTTTAGTTGATTGGCTTTGCAAGGTCAAAATTACGTCAATTTACACCCAAAAGTACTAAGAACTGATTTAATACCAAGGAATGAGTTTAAAATTAGTAGGCTTCGACTGTCAGAGATTTTTAAAAAGCTTTGAAAGAAGAGTTAAAGAACACAACTGCAAAGAAATGGGCTCATTTTGATGTTTCTTCTTTAGCCATCAGAAAAATTTAAAGCTTACTGAAAGTGTAAAATGAAAACAAGTACTATGAGTACTCCTTGAGAATCAGGAAAGTTAGAATGGTAAACACTTTAAAGTTTCTTTTAATAACATTTACATTAGCCTTAAAAACTGTAACTCAAGACTTGTTCTGATTCCATCCAAAGCTAAATATCAGTGCCTCTTAAATATATGTTTCTACCATTCATCAAGTATATCATTTTTTTAAAAAAAGAAAAAAAAAAACAAAATGAGAATTGAGAGGTAACATATAATTTATTTTCAGTTCACTCATTAACTTTTGTTTATTTTCACTTACTTTTCCTAACTTAAAAATAATCCTAAATGTGTAGACCCAGATTTATTTTCTAGATTGGTCTTTTAAAATAATGCATTCAGGGACTTCTGTTTCTAGTAGGGTATGTTTGCAAAAGACCCTCTCCTTACTCTGATGCAACAACAACAACAACAACAAAAAACTGGGGAAACTAAACAATTATATTTTTCACTAAAACCATCAAAGAGCCTTGGATGCAAAAAAAAGTCTAAATAAATTATTTCCAGAGAGGAATGAGCCCTTCCCAACTGAGCAGGCAGAAACAGTTGCTGTCACCTGAGAGCATCTATCCAATGCTGGGGCAATGGGTGGGCAAAGCAGTAAAAATGCCACAGGCACAGGAACCTTGCTGGGATAAGGAAAACCCAACCAATTTTTGACCGCCAGGTCTGGGCTAGTATGGTGCACTGGAATTTGGAGAATCCCGAAAGGGATATCTAGTCATCTCTGCAAACTAAGAAGGCAGATGAAGCTGGTGCTTGTACGACAAAACAGGAAGAGAAAGGTTTTCTTGCAGCGTTTAGATCTCAAAGCCAAAAGCATCTGCAACCACACAGTTCGCTGTCATCATTAGCAAGGTATTACTATTCAGCTCTCTGCTATTCCACAAACTCTTGCCCAGAAAGATGAGGTGGTTTGTTTCAGGCATCTTAAGAAAACCCATTTATACGAACAATAAACTTTTCAGCTAATCCTGAGAGTAAATACGCACCACCCTCTTCTCAAAAGCAGATGGCTCAACTACACTGTTTACTCTTCAAAACTCACTCTGAAACCCACCCCTCACTGTGTCTACGGTCAACTGAAAAAAAAAAAAAAACTCAACGTGAGAGTTGTGAGTTGTTTTATTTGGGGCAAAATGGGGACTCTAGCCCAGGACACAGCGTCTCAGATAGCACTGAGGAACTGCTCTGAAGAGGGAGCAACTAATCTCTCATGAAGATTAGTGACCTAATCCTTGTAAAGGCAGACAGCAAGTGACAATTTTTAGTTGGCACTACCAATTCTCAACTAGATCATGAACTATGCCAAACCCAGATCAGGACCTTTCCTCTCCCCTCTAATCCCTTGCTCTGCATAGACAGACCCTCTGAAAATCAGATCTCTCAAACACCATAAATAATCCTAACTCTGTTTTCCTCCCTAAACTCAGCTTTATTTTGATGGTCTTTCCAAGAAGTTGGCAAGAGGGAGAGGCCTAATCTTATGCTCAAGTCACAGTAAATTAACTGCAGTGGTACCCAGCCCTGATCAAGCTCAACTCCAGATTAGATAAAAGGGATCAGGCCGTCATCCTAGCTACCAGACAGAGGTAAGTGGAGGCCTGTCTAGGAGAAAGTATTACTTACATAAGACTGTACTATCTTTTATACAATGTCTAGCATAAAATATAAAGTTATGAAATATGAGAAGAAATAGGAAAATGTGACCACAGTCAAAAGAAAAAAGCAACAGACGTAGAATTGCAAGTGGCTCATAGAATTAGCAAACAGATCTTAATTAGCAAATTAAGATCAAATTAGCAAAAAAAAAAAATTAGCAAAAAGAATTATTATAAATATTAAGGAATTTAGGTAAAAAGATTGGCCAAAGTGGTTAAAAAGATGAAAAATAATAACTCAATCAAAATATTAATTCTACAACTAAAAAACATGATATTTAAAATGAAAATATTTATTGGTGACCTTAACAACAGAAAGAATACAAATGAAGAAAAGACCAGTGAATTAAAAAAATAAGTGAATAGAAATTACCCCAAAATGAACTTCCTACATGGCTACCATACTTAAGCTTTTCTGTCAATCTTTTCATCCTTCGAAACAGAATAGGCTTCCCTGTTTAAAACACAAATCTTTTTTTTTTTTGAGAGAGGTAAAGTTTATTTTCTTTGTCATGAAATCTTGGCTGTAGAATTTGATTACCAACTATAATTTTTCCACCAGAAAAATACCTCACTTCTGTGCTCCCAATCTCAGACTACCCTCTTAATATCTCTATATTCCTATCTTTATTATTCACACTAAAATGTCAGTACTTGTCTCCTCTCACTTAAGTGCCTTTTCAGGACACAGTATAGTTTTATTTGTTTTGTTTTGTGCCCACAGATTTCGGACAAGTATCTGGCACATAGTCAGCATTTAATATTTGTTTAACAAACTGAAATGTCTGTTAATATAAAATTTTACATTATTATAAAGATTTTAAAAGTTATGATAAAAATTAAATAGCTCTCAAATGTCACTGAACTCATATTTATGCACTTGTATAAAATCCAAAATATAAGAGGTTTTTAAATACAAGTATTGACAAAGTCTGATATTTTTTATTTAATCCACTGGTTCATCTTTAACAACTGCAGTAAAAGAAAAATGGCTAGAAAAAATAATATTCTTTGTTAAATGAGGCTTAAAATCATATTAAGGAAAGTTTATACAAACTGCACACTGCTGTACAGTCATTATTCCAGTACACACTAATAGAGAGGTAGAATAAAACACAGAAAATATAATGTTGAAATTAAGATAGAAAAATGATTGCTTTAAGAGATGATGTATCAAATAAAAAAAATCTTTACATGTTAAAGACATTACGTATGTGAGCATGTAATCTGATAAAACCCTCTTAAATATTTTCATTCTTAAGGTAAACAACTCACATTTATATAAAAGGAAGTATGAGAAGTCATTTAATGTACACCTAGGATTATGAGAAGGATGCTTGTCTATATCTTTAAGGAGCTTATACAGACAGATGCCAATATAAATGCTGCTGGAACACAGAGTAAGAGAACATTACACAATTACATAAATGACATTAAAAAATAAGCCATAACTCACAAGATAAAACACACTGGTTCTAAATTGTATAGCCTTAAATCATTTGCTTTTGAACACCTATAAACTTTCCATAAAAATAATGGACTTTATTCTTCATTTACTGCAAGGGTAGACAGGCTGATATGATAGATAGGAAGCCAGTTGCTAACTAAAGCTTTGTACCTCATCATAAAAGCAAAGGTGATTTGACCTTAACTGTCAATAATATCAACTGATACAGTAAAAAATGGTCAGAAAATTGCTATGTATGTGTTACTAGCATTCACTGGAAAATTATCCTTCAACTATTATAGACAACCAAGACTCAAACATTTACATATAAGTATCAAATCATGTTAAATTCCCCAAAACATAAAGTTTGCTAATGCAAAACATTAAATTAGAAATGCTATCAAATTTCTTCTGGGCTGTATGTGTGTGTGTCTGTGTGTATGTTGGTGGCGGAGACTGCAAAGAAAAGATATTTTTCCATTAAAGGCTCCAACACACTTCACAAAGCCATCTAAAAGCACTATCAGTCTACAGCACACATGCGATCGAAATTAAATTCAAAGAGGGTGTTCTAAGCATCTTGTTAGTTTGAAAAATCCAGTTTCCTCCAATATTTTAATTAGGTCACAAATTTAGAATCTCATTATGAAATAAATGGTTATGCATAGATTTCAAATGGGCTTAACTATTCAGAGAAATCGTCCATCTTATTTTTTAGCTATTCATTCAAATTTCCAGCATAAGAAAGCAAGCATTTAATGTATTTGAAGGTTTGTACTTAGCAGTACAAAACTGGATATCTTTTTCTTCACTCTAAGAAAGCCACACCTCTTCCTCCCCAAAGTAACTTTCTCCATCACTTTACCAGGCATTGTTTTTTATTTCCCATATTTCCATTAATTCTTCTGATTATGTAATGGAGAAACAAAGTTCCAATTAGGCACTCATCCTCTTAATACCTTTTCTAATGGATTATTCCCAAGTAACCAGGCAAAAATTCTAAAAAGTAGCCGCAGAGACTAGGCTTGCATAATAGCTCCAGACGGCTGGCAGGGGAGAGTGTAAGGAGCTGGCACAATGTCAAAGAGCAAAAGACAGCTGGAGCAGGTACGGGTGGGTGGTTGGAATTCACAGACAATGAAAATGTAATAAACGCATTAGGCCACAAATCTTACTCATGTCAGGCTCATGTTAGAGGACACATACTGGGAAGGAAAGGAAGGTTTTAAGAAATATAGATGATCGGGCTTCCCTGGTGGCGCAGTGGTTGAGAGTCCGCCTGCCAATGCAGGGGACACGGGTTCGAGCCCTGGTATGGGAAGATCCCACATGCCACGGAGCAACTAGGCCCGTGAGCCACAACTACTGAGCCTGCGCGTCTGGAGCCTGTGCTCCACAACAAGAGAGGCCACGATAGTGAGAGGCCCGTGCACCGCGATGAAGAGTGGCCTCCGCTTGCCACAACTAGAGAAAGCCCTCGCACAGAAACGAAGACCCAACACAGCCAAAAATAAATAAATAAATAAATAAATTTTAAAAAAAAAAGGAAAAAAAGAAAAAAAAGAAATATAGATGATTAATCAAACAACTATAAGCTTACTCTGAAAGGGTGAAGAAATAAAAATAAAAGCAAAAATAAACAAATGGGACCTAATCAAACTTATAAGCTTTTGTACAGCAAAGGAAACCATAAACAAAACAAAAAGACAACATACGGAATCGCAGAAAACATTTGCAAATGATGTGACTGACAAGGGATTAATTTCCAAAATATACAAAGAGCTCATACAACTCAACAACAAAAAAACAAACAACCCAATCAAAATATGGGCAGAGGGTCTCAACAGACATTTCTCCAAAGAAGACATACAGATGACCAACAGGCACATGAAAAGATGCTTAACATCACTAATTATCAGAGAAATGCAAATCAAAACTACAGTGAGGTACCACTTCACACCAGTCAGAATAGTCATCATTTAAAAAATCTACAAAATACAAACGCTGGACAGGGTGTGGAAAAAAAGAAACCCTCCTACACTGTTGATGGGAATGTAAATTGGAGCAGTTACTATGGAAAACAGTATGGAGGTTCCTCAAAAAAATAAAAATAGGGTTGCCATATGATCCAGCAATCCCACTCCTGGGCATATTTCTGGACAAAACTGTAATTCAAAAAGATGCATGCACCCCAATGTTCATAGCAGCATTATTCATAATAGCCAAGACATGGAAGTAACTTAAATGTCCACTGACAGACGAATGGCTAAAGATGATATGGTGCATGTATACAATAGAATACTACTCAGCCATAAAAAAGAATGAGCTAATGTCATTTGCAGCAACATGGATGGATCTAGAGATTATCATACTAAGTGAAGTAAGTCAGAGAAAGACATATACCATATGACATCACTTATAAGTGGAATCTAAACTATGACACAGATGAACTTATCTACGAAACAGAAACAGACCCAAAGACATAGAGAACAGACTTGTGGTTGCGGGGAGGGTGGGGTAGAGAGAGATGGAGTGGGAAGTTGGGCTTAGCAGATGTAAACTATTATATATGGAATGGATTAAACAACCAGGTCCTACTGTATAGCACAGGGAACTATATTCAATATCCTGTGATAAACCATAACGGAAAAGAATATGAAAAAGAATGTGTATATACATATAACATATATATACATATATATGTTATATATACATTCTTTGCTGTACAGCAAAAATTAACACAACATTGTAAATCAATTACACTTCAATAAATTTTTTTAAAAAGAGGTCTTTTTTAACTCTCAAGGATTACTAATATCAAAACACAGAGTAAGTCTAAGAGTTAAAGATTTTAGCCTGTAATTTCAATTGACCAAATCATTTCAGTTACTAAAAAGCAGAATTAGAAAATCTGGGATAAACGAATGGGAAAAATGAGATTTTGCTTTTCACCAATTAAATGAATATATAATGGGTGCTTAATGATCATAAATCTGGGATTTAGATACTAAACTTTTCAAAATTGTAAAACCAATTTCAATGAAAAAAAGAATTCCTCAAAACATCAAAGAACACAGTTAAACTCATTTGGATATAAAATAATTATTGGCTCAAAATGAACTGAAAAAATTTTAAAGAAATCATATAATCTTTTGTATGTCAATCTGAGCAAAGTATTGAAAAGAATCAGGTTGAAGAGTCACAGTTAACATGACTAATCTGTTTCACACAGTTTCTGACAATACAGTTTTCAATACAAATTTTAATTCGGAAGTTATAATTCGTATTTTTTAAACAATATAATTAAAATTTAAAATAATATAAATATTTATATCATAACACCTATGTAAATTCATACCTTCTTAAGTAAAGGCCTACATTTTATTAACATTCTGAGTCTCCCGGTAAAGGCATATATTGTTACCTTAGTATGAATATACATTTAGAAATTATTTAAGAAAAGCATTACTATATTTTAGTAACATTTCTGGCTACATTGTAGGTGCTTTCACATATTCTATCACTAATCAATGTAACTAGTCTTCTAGTCAGAAAGGATTATTAATATTCTTCTTAAAGCAGTTGATTAGTCTGAGGTACAGATTACCTAAGGTAACTTGAACAAAGTAACAAACTAGTGAGTGGCAGAACCAAATGTGAAACCAGATTTGTCTAACTCTTCTAAAGTGCATACTTTTTCTATTACACCAGGTTGCTTCTTTAAGGAAAGGTAAACAATTAGTTTCTTCATTATTTTTCTCACAAGAATATAAAATATTACACCAAATAAACATCTTATTTCCATCTAAATTGAGTGTTACGAGTTACTGAGAGGAGCAGGACATTAATTTTTGTCTATGAAGATAAAGTTGAGTACTCTCAGTTAATTATATGATAGGTAATAATGAAGAATCTATAAAGAAAAATCATTCTGTAAACATGGTTCCCTAATACTTTCTCTTCTGAACTAAACTAACTTTTCTGAAGTCTACTGACCTATTAAAACAGATCTATTCGATAGTCTAACAAAGGCAAAGATAGACTGTCAAAGGCAATAGTCTTTTTCATTTATCACAAGCCTGGTAATTCATTAGCCTGCCAATCAACTGCACTACTAGAGAGATTTGTGAAAGTAGAATGAAATAGCTTACCGTGCACAACGATGTCTTTGTGATTTTTAGGGTGAAATCTGAAGAAAACTCCAAATCTGAGACACATGTTGTATGGCAATCTATATGCTACCCGTGAAAAAAGAGTGGAGGGAAGAACTTAGTAAAAATAGTAAAAACAAAACCAGAAACAAACAGAAAAGTATTCCTTCTTTTTTTTTATGCAAAAAGGATTACTGTAAACCAATGCTTTGCCAACTTTAATCATTCACACCCCACTTTTGGGATTATTTCTAAATTTAAGGGCTACTAGCACTATTATTCAGTTAATTTTTCTTTAAATCAAATTAGTGTTTTTTACTTAGACTTCTTATGAGAATAATATATATCAAATCATGGCTCTGTTGTACTAAAGTTTTTTCTAAGACACATTAAAATACTCTCAAATAAAAAATGCTTTCCTGTGTTCCAACTAAAATCATTCTGTATACCACCAGTGGTATACATTTACAATAAATTATGTATGATAACAGTTAATATTTTTGTAGGAAATGCCAACTTGAAAACATATGCTATTTAAAAGGACAAGGTGTTTTAGAATTCACTCTTGTAAGTGCATCTGAAGTTTCTTACATACTAGGAAAAACCACAACAATTCCAACCAACGAGCAAAACCAACTACGAAGATTCACTTCAGGAAAAAAATGGCCAAATATCCTTATTTTCTTATTCTGCCCTACCTAGTTCAAATCCTTCTCCATTTCACTATGGAGAGTAGATGGACTCAGCTACAGCAGTGTGACCAAATGATGCTGTAAAGGCTGTCAACATTTGACTTACCATGAGTAGGTATACAGTGAACACAATTCATATGACTACCTGAAACATTACTCTATTTTAAATAGTTTGAGAAAAATTTTAAAACGTTACAGCATGGTTGCCTTTTATTTATAGGAGGACTGCAGAACACAGAACATACTATATTTACCTAAACAAAGAAATTAAGAGAAACGGTGTGTGTGTGTGTATATATATATATATATATATATATATATATATACTTTTTAAATACCTTTATCAGTCCTAAATTTTCTATTTCAACTATTTTATTTATTCATAGAATTTCTGGCATTAAGCAAAGAGATAACTAGAGAGAGAAATTAGCACACCCACATGACCCTCCTCTTTCTGCTCAGTCTTAATGCTGAGTTGGCTTACACCCCTACCCTGAGTCAAAGAACTCAAATAAATCCCTTACACTCAGTATACCAGGGCAGTGAACAGTCCTACAGTCATTAACCAGGCTGTATTTTTTTTCTTAAAAGTTGAATGCAATTTTAATCAGCTTGTTGTTGTTGAGAAACTTTGTGTTAACTTAAAATAGTTTATCAATTTAAGAAAATTAATGAACACTAACTGAATATCTACTTTGTGCAGAGAACAACTATTAATACTATGAAAGTAACAGTGGACTAAAAAAGAAGAGACAATGTTCTGAACTTAACACTGAACAGGCTATATTTATCTGATGATACAACTGAAACAGATGAATTAAGAAGTCTTTTAAAAAAGCAACAGGACTTTCACTCACTGCAAAGTTATTATTCCACCCATGTAAATTCGACATAGCAAAATTGACAATAAAACTAGAGATTAACATGGTGAAGAGTAAGATTAAAACACAAAAGGAATTAACTAAGCAATGTGAACATAGTAGGGTTTTAGTTTCATGGGCACAGTCACTATAATTAATTAATCTGAAAAGGCTGGAAGAAATCTGGGTGAGAGAAGTTGTGTGAAACATATATGAACGAATAATCTGGCTGTAAACGAGATGCTAGGATAAGGCCAGAATGTGCTGGTGAAGCAGAAATGACAATACAGTAGGACTTTTTGCCTTCGCTAAGCCAAAATAAATGATTCAACCCTTCAGTATAAGGAACTTCAATATATAAAGAGAAGTGATTCCAAAGGGATGACACAGTGAACTGGCAAATATTATGATATCAAGCTGCTTTAGATTAATTAAAATAGAAAGAATAATTACTGTTTTGAAGATACATATATAAAATCAATATATTAATTTGAAATACTAAACTCATAAATGAAAACTAAGAAAAATAGCCATACTGTTAAAGAAAATAAAATTAGTAAAATACCTACCTTAATACTACAGGGGTCTGAAATAAGAGTCTTTGGATCTAAAACTTCCACCACAGCTTCTGGAATAACTGCTTTCTTCATGCAGGACATGTTGAAGCCATAGACATCATCCCAAAAAGTAATTCTATCAGCATGTTTATTCATATCACTTACTGCCACAAGGCTGATAGTGCAAATATCAGGGTAGACTGTAACAAATAAAACAACGAACAACTTAGCATTATCTCTCTTTGTAACAAAATATAATTTTTAAAGGCTAAATATAAATATCAAATCCAACAGTACAGATTGCTAGCAAATGATTACTAGCAGCAGGGGATTAACAAAGGTATAGATCAGAGAAAATAACCAAGTTCCATGTTGTGGCCTCTTTAAAAAAATAATAAATAAAAGATTTCTATTACTGTGATGGTAAGATTAAAACAAAGATTTCAATGATGGGTTCCCACTCAAATTATTTAGAAAGGATGGACACAATCCTGAAATAAACATATTTATTAACATTAAACATGCTGACTGTAAAAGAGGTACTAGATTTTTACTTTAAATGTTCCTCTGAAACGTGAAGAGGCAAATCCTTTAAAAAGGTGTGTTGTGTGATAGAATTTTACAGTTGTGTAGAAGACCAGTTCATATTACCCTCTCTCATCCATTATGAAAGGTAAACATTTATGAGCACCAAATGTGTGCTGATAAGTTATTCTATTTTACAGACTGTGCATACATGTCCCTACTCAAACTTACATTTACACAATTCTGACAAATATATTAGCAATTATTAGTGATGTAATAAATACTAAGAAAGGGGAAGCACAAGTTACTAAGGGACCTACAGAAAAAAACAGCTAACTCAGAAATCTGAGTTAGCTGTAGCTGTAGCAGGGGAACAAGGATATTGTTTAAGGCAAGAACTGAAGACCAACTAAGTTACCAGTGGGAGGGAAAGAGTGTTCTAGGCAGAGGGGGCAGTAGGGGCACAGTACACTCCAATTTGAGAGGAACAGTGAAACAGAAGTCGACAAAGGAGGGACCAAAGAAAACAGTGCTGAGTAAACCACATTAATAAATCAGACTTTATTCTAAGAATAATGATAAGCCAGTGAAAAATTTTACATAGGGTAGCAACTTGATCAGATTTTGGTCTTAGAAAAGCCACCTTGAGTGCAATGTGGAGAATAAAAGGTAGGGAGCAAGACTAAGAGACAAACTAAGAGATAAATGTAATAATACAGGTGATCTGAAATAGAGTGACGGTTGTGGGAATGGAGAGGAGGAGATACAGTCAAGGGGTGTTTAGGAGGTAGAACTCATAGGGCTGTAAGACCGGCTGGCTGTGAAGGTGAGAAAGAGGGAAGAGTCAAGGATGACACAGTTTTAGACTTAGCAACTGGGTAAACTGTGGTACTAACCATTATAATAGGAAATAAAAAAAAAGGGCAGATTCAAGAGGAGTATGAGAGTTTAATGCTTATGAGACAAACAGGTAAAAATATCCAACAAACAGCTGACTATACAGGTCTGAAATTCAAAAGCGGTGATCTGGGTTCAATATATAAATTTGGAACCGTGAGCACATAAATGCAAGTATAAGTTATGGGAGCTTATGAGGTCACCTAGGGATACATAATGAGTAGCGGAATTTAAGGGATGAGTAGAAGAAAAGGAGGCTGAAAAGAAATGGCTGAGAAGCTAGACCACAGAAGTAAGAAGAAAACCAAGAGAGTAAGTGTTAAGAGAGGTAAGGAAAGAGAGAGTTCAGGGAGAAACTCTCTTCTCATAACTAGTAAAAACCTTTATAACACAAAATTTAAAAAATAACATTGATGTTCTTTTTTTTTGGACTAATAAATAGCAAAATTAACTTTGTCCTTCAAATGTCAAAATGTAGGGGATTCTTGAATTAAAATGTAAGTTACATACCCCTATATCAACGAACTGAAAGCAAGTACATATGTGCCAAAGAAATGCACAAAGGAAAAAATTTTACTATTATTAACTAGCCTTCAGACTTAAACAGCAGAGAAATAACCCTCTCCTTCCCCCAAACTCTGTTTCTCTCCACAGCTGTAGGAATTTTATTATTCAACGACAGCAGCACTAAATTATCTTCTAAATAAAGCCCACGATAAGATCTGCTGGCATCAGAGCAATTGCTTCTTCCAAACCTGACATCTGAGATACCCAGAAAAAATAACTGGTGCTATGTCACTGATAAGAAGTTTCTCAAGTCTTCTCTAAGGGGGCATGTAAGGCAGATATGATAGCTGCATTGGGCTGGAGTCGACTGCTGTGTAAACTGAGTTACTTCTACCCTCCTCTTCCTCCACGGACGTGTTAAGCCTCTTGACTGTGTTTAAATTTCTGATCAATACAAATTTTTCAAAGTAAATGATGTGCTACTGTAAATGCTGACCCAGCAAGAGTATCTGCTACAGGAAAGGTATGTATGTTTAGTTTCCTGAACCAGGTCCTTACTATGAGAAGCACTGAAGAAGAAACAGAATTCTGAAGCAACGTTAGATAGCTGGCAACTTCTTTTTGTATACTTTGTCAGACTTAATATGACCATCATGTAAGCTTTCCAACATTATATCCTGTTAATTTCACCCTTAAAGAGGAACATAATAAGGGTACAGATCAGGGGTCAGCAAACATTTTATGTAAAGTGACTGTTTTAGGTTTTGTGTATGGTCTTTATTAAAGCTACTCATCTCTGCTGCTACGATGTGAAAGCCCCAAAGACAATATATAAATACACAAGCATGGCTATTTTCCAATAAAACTTTATCTACAAAAACAGGCAGCACACCAGATATAGATATCCCTGATATAGATGAGGGAAAAATGGATAAGGGAGGTCATTATCAGGGCCATTATAATGCGCTACTTCTGGGAGCACCACTCACAGTGCTCAAATATCCCCTGGAGTTGTGCAGTGTACATTCAAGCTACTTAACATGGTTCACAGCGTTCTTCTATTTTAGAATATTATTAAAAATCTTAATGAACTTAAAATACTTACTACCTAGCCCTTTGTAGAAAAAGTTTGCTGAACTCCGGCTCTGTATCAAGCAATATGATGTACTAGTCAGTAATATTACTAAGAAATAAGGATAGCTTTTTCATTCATAAGGAAAAACTATAAGTTACTAAAACTAATTAAAAAGTTTTGAAAATATGTTGGTAATAAGAGAAACAGACTAAAGAGGAATATGATTTAACTTTTCCAAGGTTTACTTATTTATTATTAACTTATTAATTAATTAATTTGGCTGCTCCGGGTCTTAGTTGTGGCACGTGGGATCTTCACTGCGGCACGCGGGATCTTTTACTTGCATGCGGGATCTTTTAGTTGAGGCAGGCATGTGGGATCTAGTTCCCCAACCAGGGATCGAACCCAGGTCCCCTGAATTGGGAGTGCTGAGTCTTAACCACTGGACCACCAGGGAAGTCCCTCAAGGTTTATTTTTCAAGCTAATTATATTTCACAAAAATACAGAAAATCAAAAGAATAAAATAAAATATAATACAGAAAATCATGGTTCCTGTATTTGTTAGAATTTAGAAATGAAATTAGCTTTTATCTTTCAGTTAGTAAGATCTATGAATATTTATGAAAGACTTGTTATCAATGCTATATGTCAATTTGAATCTTTATCCATCTCCTCAGAGCTGGCTAAAATTTTGGGCCACTTGTCAGAATCCTGACTAACCCTTTACCTTCATATTCTGACACATTTGTCACCTGATTTTTGTCAGAAAGAAGCATAATTGAATAATTATTCCTTCTTGTAGGTGAAATTAACAAAGTGTTGATTGGACAAAAGCACCCTCTTAACAGACCATTTATAAATTCATGGCTTTGACATCTGTGTCCTTCTCGATTCACTGCCCAGAATCCATCTGTCACTAGAACAGCTCACATGGTGAACAGATAAAGATGGGAAATCCTTTATCCGTTAGAAATGCCTCACAAACTTTTGGACACTAAAGGATAAGACTGAGATGCATAAAGAAACAATTCCTAGTAAACACTAGCATCACTGCTTGTATATAAATAACCAGAGAGGAAAAAGGTTTAGAATGAAAGGAGATAATAAATAAATCAAAATAGACTGTCCTTTTCACAATATATGTGAACCACATGGAGGTAGACTTCACTGAAATAATAGTCAACAATACAATGACTGACATGCATAAATAATTTGGGAGTTGAATAAGCTTAAAAAAATAATTTATATAATAAGGTTATCTTAAAAATTAACTAATATTTATTTGGAAATTGGAACATCTTCTCATCGTTAACTTATAATAAATGTATAAATAGTGATTAGGCCCACATTCTAAAGCTTAACTAGGCTAAAATGTTGCTGCAATATGCATTGAAAAATTATAATAAGAAAAAAAGGTAGAAAATGACACTACTGCAATATCACTGAACAGAACAAAAATAATAAACATGGGAAAAACAGATTTGAAGATGAGGAAGTACACAGTAAATTATGGAAATACTAAAGAAACCTCTAAGCACTATGAGACACTGTTAGTGGCTGATTACACTGAGATATGTACTATACAAACAGCAGGTGATAACACCACGATGCCTAAATTCATTTCAAAATTTTATAAGGTATAACCTTAACACTAATCTCATGTTTACCAGCTATAACTCAGGGGGGGAATTAACATTTATTGAGCAACTATTTTATGTCAAGCATCTCATTCAGACTTTTGACTGATTCTATAAAGCTGGATTATAATCCTCATTTTTCAGATAAGGAAACTGAAATTCAGAAAAATTAAGTAACCTGCCCAAATTACTGGTCTTCATCAGCTAACTAGGTAACTAATCATCTGATGAAGCAGGGATTTAACTCAAGGTCTGACTGCAAAATCTTTATGCTTTCCATTTATTCATGATGCCAAATTTCATGCTTTTCAAATGGAAAAAAAGGAAAGAGGAACTCGACTATCCCACAGTAAATGAGCACCTGTTGGAGAAGAAAGAGGAAGGAAAAAAGGGTTGAGAAAGTTTAGAGATTAATAAAATTTCAGGGCAAAGTGAGGAAAATGGAAACATTCAGCCTTACCCATTCCATCTGAGTAAAGGAATGAGGTGATAAGGTAAAAGAGATCCTAAAAAGGAGAGCAACCAAGCAGAAATGGGGGAGGAGTCAGTAAAGTCTACAGCTCAGCTTTCTACAGAGAGGGAAATAGTAAGAAAAGTATATTTGTAAACCTGGACTTTATAACAGAGGCAATTTCTTATTAGCATAGATCAGGTTTCCAATGCAAATTCTAATACAAAACCTGAGAGAGACAGATCTGTCAGTGTATATAGTACATATCTGCCACTCTATTTTGCTGCCCTCCTCTGAACTGTTTGAGAGATCTCCTATGTTGAGGCAGGGCCTACTTCCCTCTATAAAAGCTGAAAATGACAAAAACTTGCTTTCCCTCCTTCACTCCCTCCCTTGCAAGTTAGGCATGAACACATGCCTTAGGCTCTACTAATGATATACACCTAAACCTGTGTCTACTTTTCAGAGGCAGCAATACCTACTGCTGGGTATATCTTAAATAAATTCTTACAACAGGACTCTTCCCCTAGATTTAGGTTCAAAAGGATCAGACGTGGAGTCTGAAGATCCATATTTTTAACAAAAGGTCCCAGTGACTGTGATGGTCTGCCAAGATTAGGAAACAATGACTTAGGATACGGCTGTCTTAGTAACTTGCTTTGTACTGAACATAGTGCTCAACTTTATAATCCTGACAACTATAAATCAGAGAAGATGTACACTGTGAAGGACCTCATAAGAAAGTTGAGTTTTGTTCTGACCATATGAGGGGGGAAGAAACCTTTCATTTTCCTTGCAATGAAAGGCAATGAAAACAACATTCTTTTCCAGTACCATGGAAGATGTCTCCTTTAATGGGCACCTACATTTCTATGCAACAATTATGATTTTACAAAACTATTATCAGTTCTGAGGAAGTTTCAAAGCAACAAATTATTTCTTTGTGCTCCTACAATTTCAATTGGTCCAATTCTGGACGATGTCAACCCTGATTACTTGACTAAAGTGGAGTCTGCTAGGCTTCTACATGGAAATTTACTCTTTTCTCTTTTGTAATTAGTAGATATTTTGTGGGGAGACTCTTGGAAACTAACTAGGTAAGTATTCCATTCTTAAACTTTCAGATTATTCATTTTATATATAAAAATCTTTTCAGGGCTTCCATGGTAGCGCAGTGGTTGAGAGTCCACCTGCCGATGCACGGGACGCGGGTTCGTGCCCCGGTCCGGGAAGATCCCACATGCCGCGGAGCAGCTAGGCCCGTGAGCCATGGCCGCTGAGCCTGCGCATCTGGAGCCTGTGCTCCGCAACGGGAGAGGCCACAACAGTGAGAGGCCCGCGTACCACAAAAAACAAAACAAAACAAAAAACCTTTTCAGTAGCTATGAAGATGGGCATGATTTTGCTCCTTAATGCTAAGCCCTATTCATATAATTATATAATATTTTGCCCAAATTCCCTTTTGTTTGGTATCAATATCATGACTTTTTTTCTATTTGCCTGAGTATCTTTTTTAACCCAAGTTTAACTTTTCTATATAATTTTGTTTTAGGTGTGTCACTATATAGTGCACAGAATTGGGTTTTCTCTTGTGATCCGATCTGAAATTCTTTTTCATTTAATAAATTAATTTAGTCCACTTACATTATTGATATGAGAACTTTTTCTTGTTCACAACTCTACCATTTTATATTATTCTGTATCTGTAGTTTTTGTTTTATTTTGTTTTTTAAGTAGTTCAACTACATGGTCTTTTTGCTTTTTCCTAAGTATTAATTCTTTAATTTACAAAGTTTGCCTTTTTGTTCTAGTAGCTAACTTTATAATTACAACCTTATAGAATATCTTTAGTTGTCTATTTTTAACATTATTTACTAATCTCCTACTGCGAGTAATGATAAAGTTAGTATATTTCCTTGTTTTTCCCTTTCCTTTCCTCTTCTTAATCACCCAATTATTTTTTTAATTACAAAAAGAGATGTAATGATAATACTAACAACAATTACAGAAGTAGGTAGTTAGTACAGAGTTTTAATATATTTTTCAAAATAGCTAGAAATCAAATTATGTCATAATTCATTTGACCTGAAGGAGGTGGAAGATGCTGCTTCATTTTTTTTTAATTAATTAATTTATTTTTGGCTGTGTTGGGTCTTCGTTGCTGTGTGTGGGCTTTCTCTAGTTGTGGCGAGAGGGCGCTATTCTTTGTTGCAGTGCATGGGCTTCTCATTGCAGTGGCCTCTCCTGTTGTGGAGCACGGGCTCCAGGTGCGTGGGCTTCAGCAGTTGTGGCACGTGAGCTCAGAAGTTGTGGCTCGTGGGCTCAATAGTTGTGGCTCACGGGCTCTAGAGCTCAGGCTCATTAGTTGTGCACACACCCAGGTGCTCCGCAGCATGTGGGATCTTCCCGGAGCAGAGCTTGAACCCGTGTCCCCTGCGCCACCAGGGAAGCCCTCATTTTTTTTTTTTTTTTTAAGTCATCTCTATTGAGGTAAAATTTACACGCAGTAAAACTCACTCTCTGTCCTTTTTGATGTATAATCCTATGTGATTTGATAACATAGAGTTACACAATCACCACTACAATCATGATACAGACAGGATCAATGACCACAAGCCTCACCATTCAATTTTAATCAACAGTATCATTTTAATATTACCTCTGTAGTGCTAAATGTGCTCTAATGCTATTACTTGAGTTGTCAGCTTTAAATGATATCCCATAAATTCCCATTAAAGATAAATCTGGGCTTCCCTGGTGGCACAGTGGTTGAGAGTCTGCCTGCCGATGCAGGGGACACGGGTTCATGCCCTGGTCCGGGAAGATCCCACATGCTGCGGAGTGGCTAGGCCTATGAGCCATGGCCGCTGAGCCTGCGCATCCGGAGCCTGTGCTCCGCAATGGGAGAGGCCACAACGGTAAGAGGACCGCGTACCGCAAAAAAAAAAAAAAAAAAAAAAAAAAAAGATAAATCCATTTAAGTATACACACTTTCCCACCTACCTCCTGCATTCCCTTTACAATTTTTGTGAGATGTGGTATTTGACACTTTTAGGGTATAAAGCATTTACATTCTATGCTGTCATCCTAAAATATACATTGGTTTTCATCTTAATTCCTTGTAAAATTATGCATTGATCTCAACCTAACATTTTCTTGGTTTTACTCCTGATCTCTTGGTTGGCTGAATGTAAAACACAACAATTTCTGATATACAATTAGTAAGTCTTAGCTAATAATAGAAGAAAATAGTAAATCCACTTTCACTAACTTTACAAAACTTAAAAAAATTTTTTTTATTTGGCCGCACCGCATGGCTTGTGGGATCTTAGTTTCCTGACTAGGGATCAAACCTGGGCTCACAGCAGTGAAAGCGCACAGTCCTAACCACTGGACTGCCAGGGAATCCCCACAAAGCTTTATTTTTATTAGTGATAATGGTAGTAAATGAGTACCTCTAAAGTACTGTGGAACTGTTTGGTGATAAGGAGCATGAATACTCAAGTTACTGGCTGACTGTCTTTTATAAAGGCTTTACTCCATGCCATTAAATATAAAGTGAGACATAAACTGAACCTGGATTCATGTAAAAATAAACTGTGGTCCCTTCATGCTTATATGGTCTCCAATAATCTCCCTCTCTCATAATTCAATCATTCTTTCTAAAACCTTGACACTGCTAATTGCTTAATAAATCTTTCCTTCAGAAAAACATGAAAGAAAACTTTGTTTACAATAAAAGAATGAGCATCTAGATGATATTTATTCATCAAGGCATACACAAATACACAAAATAGGCTAAACCACTTCATGTTACTCATTTCTGACTTTTCCTACTTTTCTTGATTCTTTTAACAAGTAACATTCAACAGCACTGTTTATGAAGTTAAATGCTGAACTCTCTTCAATATACTTCCAGATTATCTTAGTGCTAACAGCAGTTATATAAAAATATGGAAAGAGCTAGAATAAAGCCTCCACTTTATCCCTTTGATGATGGGAAATAGCTCTGCCACTGTTTCAGCTATAACCTCATTATTCACATGGCTGTAAGTTCTTAATGAATTTCATCAAGAATTCAATTTAAATGTATTAAGTTGCTGTCAGTCCTTCAGTAAGATCAATGAACACCACTCAGGGAAGTATGGAAACAGTTTTCTGAATCTTCCCTAGAACAACTTCAAGGCAAGAATTAGATTCAATAAAATGCACTTTAGTAAAGAAACAACAAAGGATACTGAAAAGAACAAGAATACTGGAGTCTGGCAGATCTGAGTTTAGAAAAAAAAAAATTTCAAGACTTGGACACTTAATATGTACCATCCAGGACACCTATGTTTCTAAAGTCTCACAGGGCTGTTGTGAGGATTACAACACGTGAGGATTACATGTAATAAGATAAAGGTACAGCGTATTATTTGGCAACTATTGCACAATCAACAAATGCTAGATATTATTAGTTTTTAGTCATTAAGTGTAGTTGTCTTTAAAAAACTATCACTGCAATTATTGAGAGATACAGCCAATTGTTGCAGGGTAAAATATATCTAAAAATTCTAGCCACGTTCACGTCAGAGATCAGAAGCGTATCTTGAAATGGTTGCAGGAAATACAGTGATAAAATGAGAGCATTTTGAAAAACAAAGGCAATCTATTTAAATGATATTATAAAAAGAACTCAACTGTACTGGAGAATTTTCTCTATGCTTTATGTTTTGGCCTTACTGATTTTTACTGCCAAAGTAATTTCATAGAACATGGATGGGCAGGAGGCATAAGTATGGTCAAGTGCTTTATGTCACCAGTTCAAAATGTATCCTCCTTTTCACCCACTTTTATATAACAGTTTTATCAACTGTACTCTGACCATGGAAATGATTTACTGGTTCTGAAGCTTTGAGAAAGGGAAGGTACAGGGAAAGGTGAATGAAGGGAGACATGCTATTCAATTCAGTTTTAATGATTCAATGCAAAAAACATGTATGATGTTCTATCTATGTTCCAGAAGCTGTGGAGCTCAGTGAAGAGCCAAAGATGAGTAAAACATAATCCCTGAGAACATTTATTTGTATACAACTGTTCATAGCAGAAAGCCTGTCAAAACACAATCTCACTTTGAGTACGCAGAGCTAATATGATTAAAAGTTCACCATGGCCATGAAAAGTAAGCCTTCCAAATTTACTGGGATCTATTGAAAAATACTGATTGGGTATACTGTGGTTTAAAAACTTAGTAGAAACCACTCACTACTTAAATGCTCTTGTTAAATTACAAAGAAGCCAGGTTTATACATTCAGTGAAGTCATGGAGTATTTGCTACCAAAGTGAATGATCTCCAACCTAGTATGAAACATTCTTTTGGGAAAAAACAGAAACAAAAAAACCCTAAATGTCACAAAGATTAAAAATCAAAGAGTCTCTGTTAGATTTTTATTTGAATATCAAAAAGCTTCCAAATCTAGTCCTTAGTATTTTTATTAAAAGTGTTCATGAGAATACCATTAACTTAAGAGTCCTGCATATCTTATATAATGTTCTACTATCAACGGTACACTAAACAAATGTCTTAAATCTTCCTCTGATGGAAATGTCTTTCATCTCTATTGGGAACTTTCTCAGTCATGCATAGTTTATTTGAAATCCAAAGGTTCATTTGGTTCTGCTAGACTAAAATTAGATTACTAAAACTAGAATTTTATACTCACCCGATCCTCCTTTTGCCAAGTATTTGTTCTTTGCATAAAGGACAGAATCTAACATGGACTCAAAAAGAAGAAAATAGCCCTGTACAAAAAAAGAAAAAATGGATTTTAGAAAAGTGCAGTATCATCATATGCAGTTCAATTTAAATATCTGGCTAGTGTTTTAATGGAAAATATACTTTTAGTCTCTACCATATAATATTCTGCAAAGTTTGAAATTATTTTTTGCAGTAAATTCTCCACATAATAATTATTAGAAAATCAGGCCAGGGAATGGACTTGAGGACATGGGGAGGGGGAAGGGTAAGCTGGGACAAAGTGAGAGAGTGGCATGGACATATATACACTACCAAATGTAAAACAGATAGCTAGTGGAAAGCAGCCACACACAGCACAGGGAAATCAGCTCAGTGCTTTGTGACCACCTAGAGGAGTGGGATAGGGAGGGTGGGAGGGAGACAGGGAGACGCAAGGGGGAGGAGATGTGGGTATATATGTATATGTATAGCTGATTCATTTTATTATAAAGCAGAAACTAACACACCATTGTAAAGCAATTATACTCCAATAAAGATGTTAAAAAAAAAAAGAAAAGAAAATCAGGCCAGGGTACAAAGTGGATCCAGAACGTTTATTACAGCAGAATATACTGAACCTTCTCTACCTGTGCTTCCACTTTCTAGACTATTATTTCTTCCACATTAAAAGGAAACTTTCAGATAGAAATTGCTAATGTATCCTATAATTTCCTGGAATACTGCAATATTAATCTAGAGCAATAGTTCTTAACTAGATTTTGCCCCTGGGGGACATTTTTCATTGTCACAGCTGGGTGGGGGGCAATGCTGATAAACGTCCTTCACTGACACAGGACGGCCCCCAAACAAAGAAATGTCTGATCCCAAATGTCTACAGGGCTAAGGCTGAGAAACTCTGGTCTGGAACACCTTTTCCCAAAATGTTTCCTGCCCAAAAACATTCTCTTTGAAGAGTTTTTTTTTTTAAAAAAAAAAAAAGGAGGGGAGAGGTGAGAAAGACCAGATGCTATATCATCCTCATATAGAGATTCATAATGCACATCAGCACATTAACAGTTCTGAGAAGTGTTGTGGTAAAGAGGATGGTTGAACAAATTCTAAACAAGTATTATCCACTTTTTAACTAGAAATCTCTTTTTTTCTATTTAACATGTATCAACACCTTGCACAACTATGTTGTTTGAAATACATTTCATGAAACTCAGCCCCAGTGTGCTCCAGACTCTGGAGAACACTTGACTCCTCCACCAAGAAAGGCTAATCACAGCACAAATGAAAAGATAATCTGCCACTACTGGTGTCACAAACACAGTACATTCTAATAGTATGCTATACACTTTATTATAGAAATGATAAAGTAATCATGAGTCAGAGATCAACGCCAGTTTCTGTCAGTCGTCTTCTGGGGCCCATCCTCCAATAGCCCTGAGCAGCAGGGAAAGTCAAGTGTTCAGCACAGTGCTTAGCAGATAATACACCCTATTATGGCTAAGGGTTAACCAATATGAATGTTACCCTCATGTCAGCATTCTAAATCAAAACTGTTCTCACTCATTTGTTCTGTGCACAAATAACTAAGAGGATCAATACACAACACAATGAACAAAACTGTTTTAAATGTTTCTCTAGCACAGGAAAAACCTTCAAACCCAGAATGGATAATCTTCCCAAGAGATTAATAGCAAATTTAAATTTACAGAAAATACAGCTCTAGTGCTTGAATCACTTATAAAGGAACCTAATTAAACTACTGCTAGCAACTCTATATTGGCATTTACCTTCTCCCCACAACACACTAATCCACTGATAAGAAAATAATTGCCTACAAAAGACAGACTTAGCAACAAAACTCTTTTATTACTGTGTTTACATTCGGATAATTAAGGATTTGGTGGAAACTGCTTTCCTTGATAGAGCACTTCAGTAAAATGTCTAACTCTTATAAGTTAGTTCCTCATTAATATCATCTGTGTATTCAAAGCACAAGAGCCTTCTGGAATTCAACTAAGATATCTTTATCAATCTGACATAATTCATGCAGATCTATGCACACAGATGCTTATAAATAAGCATTTATCAGTTGATTAAAGTGAATTATAATTTTTGCCCAAAAAAATTATTTAAAGAGGAGGCATCTATTTACCTAAGAGGAAAAGATCAGTTGATAAAACATGTTAATAGGTGGGGAAAAAACGGTCCTTATTTGCAAGACTGTTGCATGTTAAAACATTAAAATAAAATCAAATCACATTTTCATACAAACTGAGTATTCATTATAGTCCAATCTTTTTTGGAAGGGGGCAAAAAGTATAGTGTGTTACTGATCTGGCACCAAACTGTTTCTAGTATTATTCTTTCAAAGTAGTTAGTTAAATCTAAGTATTTTCCCTCTGTAAGTTCAAACTCCATCTTACTTCCACATACTACAATCAAACCAAAAAAGTTTTTTCAATCCGTAACTGAAAATAGCTCCTTCTAGCAACATGCTCATGTATTGCATTTAAGATAAAGTTATAATTAGCCATTCATCTGAGATTAAATAACCGTATTTTAAATCGGTACTATGGTCAATACCAATAGAACCAATTTAGAGGGTGGACTCTTGGATTTATATCCCAGAGGAGCTTCTTTCTCTATGTAACGTTGGGCAAGTTTACAAATGAAGAAACGGAGACTCAGTGACGTTAAGTGACAATAACAATGGTATTCTACACCATAGAGCTGTTATGAGAACTAAGTATGTTAATACATGTAAAAAGGTTTGGAACAGTAAATCTAATTAGTTTAACTAAAAAAAATTAAGAGCTACTTAAAAAATATATTTGTAAAGGCTAGTGAGAATTTTTAAATTACATTTAATAGAGAATGAAGGCTTACCAGATTGCCCAGAATTATATAATATTTAGTGAATGGTCCTATATTAAAATCCAGTCAGAACTAAAATTCTTTTTCCCCCCGCCCCAGGAGTCACGTTTTTTTAAAGACCAGCCAAAACTATACGCATTGTGTGCATACAAAAAAAAAAAAAAGATAAAAATGAGAAAACTTTCTTTAAAATTAAGAAACAAAATTTTAAACCCAATTGAAATAATTTGATCAGGTTGGCCAAATTAGTGCCAATTCCAGCTTCAAGATTCTTCTTGTGAAGATAGAGAGATTTGTTTCGCTGGGCTAAAAAAGTTAATTTTACTTAATCTTCTGAACTTTAGTATTTATACTTAAGACTTTCCTATATGTCTGCTTCCATTTAAAATAATAAACACCAATAAGCACTTTTCCACATACCCCATAATGATCACCTTAGCTAAGATCAGAATCCTGATCAAACAATATTAGAGAGTTTCTAAGGTTCTAACTATTTAAACAATGTAATTTTCACATTAGAGAAATCAGTACTAGCACGGTTAAGTGAGGTATTTTAGGTCACGTAGCTGGAAAAATAATACTGGACAATTTTCAGATCCCCTCATAAACACTGGCCTTAAGATTCAATTCCCAATGCTGCTAACTAAACTCAACAAGAGATAAGAGTGCAAATAAACAAAACAAAGATAATCATCCCCGGCAGCTAAAACATCCTTTCATAAATGCCATGTCTTTACTTCCCATTTTTTAGAGTCAGCCAACATTATGAAGTCAGAGAGTTTCTGAAAGCAAACAATCAAATGTTTTTGTTGATACACGTAAAGGATTTAGCAGAGTGCTTGGCACAGAGTTAACACATAAAACCTACAAAGGACCATTTTTTATAACTCTAATTTGGCAGAAGTCATCATATGGGGTCAGCTACTATGAGGTAGAATTGGGCTAAAATGGATTGAAGCAGAAGGCTAAAGCACGTCTTTCTTTTTTCGTCTTTTCCCATTCCATTTTTTTCTCCTTTTTCTCTCTTCATTGATGTATAATTAAAAACAATACTTTATTTCTGATACCTTTTTTATTTCTGTAGCAAGATATTTCTTGTATATGACAAGGCTTCTATTCTGTCAAAGCAGTTTCTAAACTTTATGTTAAAGAATAACTAAACCAGCAAATCAGTAGAAAAGCATTCCTTCAAAACAAGAATAGATTATACATATTCATATTTAGTCCATCTACTAAATATGCCACATTATGACTATGATTATGATTTTGGCCACGCCGCGGGGCTTGTGGGATCTTAGTTCCCCTACCAGGGATCGAACCTGGGCCCTGGCAGTGAAAGCACCAAGTCCTAACCACTGGACCCCAGGAATTCCCAAGCCACATTATTTATTACTCAATGAAGACTGACAATTTTACTGGTCATTTATTTCACTTAGTATCGAGATATCTGCTCAACTATTACCTCCTCAAAAGGGATTTTCTTAATGTCTCCACATAAAATATCTTCTTTTTCCCCCACCGAACTCTATCTCTTTACCCTGCTTTGTACTCTATCATAGCACTTAAAATTGGTTATTTTAAAATGCTGTTTTGCTTTCTAAAATTAAAATTCTCAAATAATAATAGTGGTGAAAACTGTCAAAGTTCATAGTATTAAGTGTTCTTTTATGGAATATCTTATTTAATTCTTCCCTAAAGCACATGTTATTGTTATTTCCATTTAACTAATGAGGAAATTAAGGCTTAGAAACGTTAAATAACCTAAAATCCTAAGACTTAAAAAAAACAGCTCACAGTCACAGAAACAGTTGAACAAGTCAGAATTTGGAACCTTGGTCTGCCTGACTACAGAGGTCAAGTTCTGAATAACTATTCTATGTTGCTTCTTAAATTGATTTACCTGATTGAAAATAAGACTTGGTATTTGTATTATATTATACTACATTTGTAATTAAGGACTCAAGTGTTCTGAAATAAGAAAATTCCCATAGAGCATATTAAACAAGATTAGAATTTACAATAGGTATCTGATTAATATTTCAGAGTGAAAGCTTATTTGGCAAGTGGCTGTTAGCCACCATTCACTGTGAAAAATATGACTTTAGAAAATCAATGAATATACTAGAATATATGTAGAAACAAAACTTAACATTTGTGAGATAAATGAAAATGTCTAGTTAAAAATATTAGCAGATGAAAAGTGTCATATATGGATTGCTTGCGGTTATTGTCCTTTCTCTCAACTTTCCACTTTGCTAAACTTCATTTTACTATAGGCTCCCTACGTGATAGAATAGGCTTTAACTTCCTGGGAATTGTCCTTGGTTCTGAACCAAGTCATTTATTACTGATATCAGAAGGCTTTGCTCCAAATGCCCTGCTCATCTGCAGTGTAATTCAGACTGTAATTTCACAGGCTGCTGCCTCACCTGTAGGGGTGCCATCTGGAAGAGAATTACACCCAATACTTCTCCCATGATGCTCATGGGGCACTTTTCTTCCCAAACTGACATTCACTTTTTAAAATTAAAATTTGCATTTACACTTCAAAAATTAATAACTACAAAAGTAACACACTGGATCAAATCTGGAACTAGAAGAACCATTAACATTATTCACTGAAATAGGAATAATGCTTATTATTATTTTAAATGCCTGCTCATGGTATCTTCTTGGAATAGATTAATTAATGATAAAAGAAACTTGTGATACCTTCAGAATAAGGTGCTTCTCTTGACTAATTTTTTTTTTCAGTTCAAATAACTGAATTACTGACACACGCTTAGGTAGAATTAACTGTTTAAAAAAGTGAGGCAAGGGGAAGGCAACAATAAAATGACGAGTTTATGTGTAGAAAGTCTAGTGACAAACAGTCAACAATCTGGATTTATTTAAAGATAAAAAATAAAGGTTTATTTTAAAATATTTAAAGATTACTTCCAACAAATAAATAAACCTACGAAATCTAATCTCAAATTCTTAAGTACATTTCTGAAGCATAATAAATATTTGATGACTTCTTTTTCAATACTCCTCTCAATTCTATAAGATTTACTATAGATAGAATTTTATCCAATGTGACTGGGACTAGTAGTCAGTTAACTGAAAACAACATGTTTTAAGTAAAAACATACAAATGTAGATTTGTTTACCAATATTACCAATATCCACTTGCCAACTGGAGAGTCCTTCAATCCTATAATTTCCACCCTCACTCCTAAGTCCTTCACGATTGTTTTAGTGCTTTATTTTACAACAATTTTTTCTTACAATATTGTTCAATAGTTTATGTTAATATTAACTGATTTTTCATAAATAAGTAGGCAAACAAATACAGTAAGCTCTTGGTAAACAATACAATCCAACTGATAGGAGCAGCACACTAAAGGTACCTCATTAGCCTAAGTGTTCAGGTAGCTATAGGAATCTAGCAGATGTTATACAAAAAGAATGCAAAGCATCATTAATCTGGTGAATTAAACGCAGGTTGGTTAGGAAGCTTCAATTGTACATGCATGTGACAAAGTATACTGTCATGACGTCACCTTTTAAGGAAAAACTTCCTTGATGCCTCAGACTAGGTCAGGTGGCCTGTATAATATCATCTAAGTTGAGGTATGAGTTATTATCAATGCATAGAAATGAGAACTCTAAAACAGGGTTTCTTAACCTTGGCACTACCAACATTTTGGGCCAGATAATACTTCCTTGTAGGGGCTGCTCTGTCCACTGTAGGGTATTTAAGCAGCACTCTCCTCCAGTCCCCATCTCTCCTGAACTGCTGTAACCTAAAATGTTTCCAAGACATTTCCCATTACCCATATATCCCAGGGGGGCAAAATTAGACATGCTCCCTCCACTGCTGAGAATCACTGCTCTAGAGATACAACAAAAATAATTAGATAAGCATTTTCTCCTCATCTACAGTGCTCTCTGCTAGAAATGTACCAAACTTAAGATTTTACAGGATGTGCCCGATCTTGTCTGATCTTAGAAGATTTAAAGGATGTAAAAGAACCTCTATTTACTTCACTGTTATATTTATAATAGCCTTAGACATTGAACATCTAAACTGCAAAGTTTTTTCAGTGATTCCCAAGCCTGTGATTTGACTCTTTCACCTTAAAATGTGCTAATATTAACCATTTTATTTATCACAAATATGATAAGGACGTTACATGAGAATTTTAAAGTAATTATGTAAAATACTTTTGGGTAAGATACTTTCCTTACTGATAGCTCTACGGTAACCGAGACAGATTATATTACACTTTCACACACCTGGAAAAATGCAAGGTGTCCGATGATATCAAGCAACAAGAATATCTGTATCCTTTGCACTCATTTGCCATAAAATGGGTAAAAAAATAATGCTTTAAACATGAACACACAGACATCTTTGTTCAATGTTTTATGTATTTGGTTAAGATAAATTTCTTAAAGCAGAATTTCTGCATTAAAGGATATGCACATTTAAAATTTTGACCTGTGTCATAAAACTGCCCCATAGAAAGACTATGACAATGTACCAGAACTACATGAGTGTACTAAAAACTTAAATGTAACTGGGGAAGGTATGAAGTTTTATACACACACACATATATATCTCCATGTTCTGGGCGGGGGAAAGTACTAACCATAAAGAAAAAGACTAATAAATTTGACATTAAAATTTAGAACCTCTGTTCATCAAAAGACATCAGAAGAATAAAAAATAAGTCACAGAGTTTGGAAAGATAACACACACATTTCCATCTCCAACAAGGAACAGTAATCAACAAGAAAAATGCGGGCAACCCAAAAGAAAAATGGGTTAAAAAAATTATATACAGTTACGAGCCAGGAAATCACCAATAACCATATGCAGACATGCTGAACTTCATCAGTAATTCAAACACAATGAGACTACCAAATGATTACCAGATTGGCAATAATTACAAAGTTATGCAATATCCAGTGTGGCAAATCTATGGGGCAATGAGGTAAAAATACTTCGATCCATCCCTCCTTCCCTTCCTATTCTTTTTATTTTTTGAAGTATAGTTGGTTTATACAAAGTGGTGTTAGTTTCAGGTGCACAGCAAAGTGATTCAGTTATACATACATACATGTATTTTTCTTCAGATTCTTTTCCATAGGTTATTAGAAGATATTGAATACAGTTCCCTGTGTAAACAGTAGGTCCCTGTTATATATATATTTATATTATATATAGTAGTGTGTATATGTTAATCCCAAACTCACAATTTATCACCCCTCCTTCCCCTTTGGTAACCATAAATTTGTTTTCTATGTCTGTGAGTTTGTTTCAATTTTGTAAATAAGTTCATTTGTATCTTTTTTTTTTTAGATTCCACATAAAAGTGATATCATATTTGTCTTTCTCTTACGTGAGTTAATATAATCTCTAGGTCCATCTATGTTGCTGCAAATGGCATTATTTCATTCTTCTGTATGACTAATATTCCATTGTATATATATGCTACATCTTCTTTATCCACTCATCTATCGATGGACTTTTAGGTTGCTTCCATGTCTTGGCTATTATAAATAGTGATGCTATGAACCCTTCGGTACACGTATCTTTTTGAATTAATTTTCTCCAGATATACACCCAGGAGTGGAATTGCTAGACCATATGGCAACTCTATTTTTAGTTTTCTAAGGAACCTTCATTCTGTTCTCCACAGTGGCTGTACCAATTTACATCCTCACCAACAGTGTAGAAGGATTCCTTTTTTCCCCACACCCTCTCCAGCATTTATTATTTGTAGACTTTTTGATGATGGCCATTCTGATCGGTGTGAGGTAATACCTCATTGTAGTTTTGATTTGCATTTCTCAAATAATTAGCACTACTGAGTACTTTTTCATGTGCCTGTTGGCCATCTGCATTTCTTCTTTGGAGAAAGATACATCTGTATTTCTAAAACAATATTCCAATCCTGCACGGTGATTGAAAAAAATCATTAATTATAACTGGAAATTCTACTCTTAAAAATACAACTAAATTACTTGCTAGCACTTTTACTGATGAGAATTAATTAAGTTATACTTATATTTAACATGGTGGTCCTACAAAACTCGTAAATTATAGATGTTTGAGACTACAGGAAAGATGAACTCTATTAACAGTATGATTCAGGGCTTAAAGAACAAGATCTCATTCCGTTTCCTGCACCAATGCATTTTAGGAGCTCCTGATCCTCTAAGTACAACATATACGCCAGAAGAAAAAAAAGAACATCTAGTTAGATGCATCAGTAAGCTGGCTTTCACCTTGAGAGCCATTTGCTAAAGCTAGTACATAAACATGGAAAAACGGGAGATAAAACCCATGGTCCAGCCAAAGTGAGGAAAAGAAGACCCAAATAACAAAACAGAGACAACCAATATATCTACAGAGTAAATGTAAATTTAAAATCTCACCTGCTGCCACCCTGCTCCCTCCCCGACAACCCAGTTTAGAACCTTGGTGTTGGGTGGTCAAACACATACTCCCCTCCGCCCCAACCCCGCCTCCAATAATTCTTAACATAAGCCAGTCCTCATGCAAATATACAATCTTAATTTACAATGTCTAGGTGGCAGGAAAAACCTCAGCAATTTAAAAGTGATTCTGCAACATACTCTGTTGTCAAGACTGTGAAAAAACAGGTATTCTCATATTACTGTTGGTAAGAAAGCAGAATGGTAAGGTAAGTGCTGAGGAGAACTTGGCAAAAACTGTTAAGATTGCATATGCATATGCATTAACCCTTTGACCCATCAATCCCACTTCCAGGAAGATGAAATGAAATATGTACAAGAATGTTCAACACAGTATTAGCTGTAACAGCAAAAGAATGATAGAAATTTAAATGAGTGTTAGTTATATACATTATATTTATCTGTACAATAGAGTATTATATAGCCATAGAAAGGAATGAGGTGTATCTTTCTATAATGATACAGAGTGATGGCCAAGATATAATTTTAAATTTAAAAAGCAAAGCATAGAACAATGCATAGAGTATGTTAACTCTGCGTAACATAGGGTGAAAATATAAGTATATACATATCTAATATCTTTTTAATAAACCAAAAGCTAAAAAAAAAATTTTAAAAGGTTATCTATTCACTAAGGGACAAAAGGAATGGAACCACATAAATGTTTTTGTAATTAAAACAAAATTAAACTAAAAAAGGAAAAAGAAGCAATTCTCCCAGATTGAAGGAAAAGTAAACAAATAAATCTGATTGTATGTCAAGTTCGTTACATAACCAGAGGAAAATAATTAATTCAAGTAACTTTGAAACACAGTATTTAGACTGTGTATTTCCATGAGATATACTCTAGGACAAAAGAAAATATAGAGGGATCATAAACTGCATTAGAAATCTTATTGTTAGTAGTAAAATTGATATAAAAAATTTAAAACTATTATAGGTAATCTATTATATGATAAAGTAAATAAACAATTATTATTTTAAGAATTAATATTTTCTACATAGAAGAAAAAGAGATACAGTACAAAATTAAAGATTCTAAGTAAAAATTCCATAATCTTAAATTGGAAATATCAGTGTAAACTCATGGTTTTTTTAATATTAAAAAAAATAGCTATACCTGTCCACTAAGAACAACATACAACCGATGGCAGTACAGTAGCAATGAGCACTCCTAGAACCCAGACTGTGATCTCTATATATACCGTTTTCCAATGAAAGAACCAGGATTCTTTGATTCCCTGTTTAGGCAGTATAAAATGACTATAAAATATCTTATAGTACCAGAAAGTATAATCTGAAACATAAACATACTTATATTTTCTGTTTTTCATTATTATATTGAAGACAACTAGGAATTGTTAAAGGGATATAAGAGGCAAGTTCAAATGTCTGTCATTAGCTAAAAATAGGCCAGTGCGAACACCAAAAATAGTAATTACAATGGTTCAAAACACATCAAATATGTTAAAAGTCCATGAGTTCATAATGACACTAAAAACAAACCAAAAAAATCCCTTTAGAAAATGCTAGGGAAACGGTTCATTATTCTGAAAATGTTAAGTAGAAAATATACGGCATTTATCCCCTTTTTCCTATATAAACTATAGTTTATAACCAAATGTTTGATGAGAGTACTTACAGAATAACTTCACCTAACAAAGAATAAATGATATAATTAGAATATCACAATTTTATAACTTCTAATGAAATAATGAATCTAAGAAATCATTTTCAATGAATTCTAAAATCTTTAAGTCAAAGGCTGATAGGGAACTTTATAATAAGTAGATTAGGCTGACAACTCCAAAAGCAATTATCCATCTCAATGTAACAGAGACAGCCAAACACTAAGAGTCCCTTGACTCAATACAATAGAAACCAATCACCACCATCACACATGAGGTGTTCTGGGGGGAAAAACCCCTTGAACTTGTTAATCCTCTATTTCTTGACCTTGTATTTCAAGTTTACAAGAAATACAAGGGATGGAAAAACATATTAAATGACACCATGAGGATGTAATCATCAAAATCCAGACCGTGGAAAATTCTACAGGAAAAATGGCCCAGTTTCTTCAAAGAATTGCATGATAAAAAAAAAAGAGGAAGGTGAACCTACAGATTAAGAGATTTTAGATACCAAGATTTTGATACCAAGAGCATGATGCATAAAAATAAAAACATAATTTGTACCTCATCAATATTAAAAACTTTTGCTCTGCAAAAGGCTCTGTTAAGAGGACTAGTTACAAAGTGGGAGAAAATATTTGTAAACTACATATCCGATAAAAGAACTGGTAAAAAGAACTATCAAACTCAACACTGAAAAAATGTCCAATTAGAAAATGAACAAAAGACAGAAACACACAATTCACTGAAGAGGAGATACAGACAGCAAATAAATATATGAATAGATGTTTCACATCATAAGCCATTAGAGAAATGCAAATTAAAAGCACAATGAGATAAAACTACACATCAGTGGCTTAAATGAAAAAAATAGTGACAATAGGAAATGTTGGCAAGGATGTGGCGACACTGGATCACTTATATGTTGCTAGTAGGAATAGAAAATAGTACAGCCCCTCTGGAAAATAATTTGACAGTTTCTTATAGAACGAAACATACAATTACTATATGATTAGCAATTATACTCTTGGGCACTTCTCTGAAAGAAATGAAAACTTATGTTCACACAAAAATCTATACACAAATGTTCATAAAGCTTTATTTGTAACAGCCCCAGACTACTGGATGTCTTTCAAAAGACGAATGGTTAAACCAACTGTGGTACATCCACACCATAGAATAATACTCAGAAATAAGGAACAGACTATTGACACGAGTCATAATTTGGATGAATTTTCAGTGAATTATGCTAAGTGAAAAAAGCCAGTACCAAAAGGTCAGATACTGTATGATTCCATTTACACAGCATTTTTTTTTTGATGTGGACCATTTTAAAAGTCTTTATTGAATTTGTTACAATATTGCTTCTGTTTTATGTTTTGGTGTTTTGGATGCCCAAGGCATAGGGGATCTTAGCTGCTGACCAGGGATCCAACCCCCAGCCCCTGCACTGGAAGATGAAGGCTTAACCCCTGGAACGCCAGGGAAGTCTCCTACACAGCATTCTTGAAAAGACAAAATGAAAGAAACTGAGAAAAGATTAGTGTTTACCACAGGTCAAGGCTGGGATTGGACAAGGACAATAGGAGGGCTCCTTGTAGTGATGGAACTGTTCTGTATCTCAATGATATCAGTATCAGTATCCTGGCTGTGCCATTGCACGATAGTTTTTCAAGATGTTATCATTGACAGAAACTGGGTATAAAAGTACAGGGAATCTCTGTGTAATTTTCTATAATTGTATGTGATAATCTACAATTATATCAAAACCAAAAGCTTAATTAAAGATTTATGAGGGCTTCTCTGGTGGCGCTAGTGGCTTGACAATAGTCAAGACACGGAAACAACTCAAGTTCCCACCACCAGATGACTAGCTTAAGATGTGATACACACACACACACACACACACACACACAGAGGAATATTACTCAGCCACGAAAAGTAATGAAATACTGCCATTTACAACAATGTGGATGGACCTAGAGAATTTTATGCTTAGTGAAATAAATCAGACAGAGAAAGCCAAATACTATATATCATTTATATGTGGAATCTAAAAATTAACACAATGAATGTATATGCAAAACAGAAACAGACTCACAGATATATGAAACATTACAAAGGGGAGAGGGAAAGGGGAAGGGAAAAATTAGGGGTATGGGATTAACAGATACAAACTACCATATATAAAATACATAAGCAACAAGGATATGCTACATAGCATATGAATCACACCCATTACCCTGTAATAACCTATAACGGAATATAATCTGCAAAAATCCTGAATCACTATGCTGTACACCTGAAACTAACAGAATATTGTAAGTCAACTATACTTCAATTGAAAAAACAAACCTAGAAGTAAAAAAAAAAAGGAAAGTAAAAAACAATGGATTTGTTTAACAGATTAAAACTAACTTCAGAATTGGTGGACTGAACTGAAAAAAATTATCCAGAATGCAGTCCAGAAAGCCAAAACATTAGAAAATATGAAAAGGTGAGGAGGCATGGAAGATGGAGAAGTCTAATAAATATACAATGGTAAGTCTAGAAAGATTTATTAAACAAGATATGAAAAACTCAAACCATAAAGAAGTTTGATAAATTTGATACACAAAAATTAAGAATGTCTATTCATCAAATCATATCAAAAAAATAATGAACTGACAAGCCACACACTGCCAACAAACATAATTAATAGAGAATAATGTATCTGTCAAGACAAGCTGGGTTACCCTGCATTAACAAACACCATCCAAATAATCACCTAAAACAAAAAAAAAAGGTGTATTTCTGGTATTACAGGTTGACAAGAAGCACTGCTTATTATAATCACTAAGGGAGTCAGGCAAGTCATAGGGTCACATCTAACTTCAAAGGAGACAGAAAGATAAATTCTCCTATGTGCCCAGAAACAAGGAGAAGCAAAAGATATGAGAATAGCCCTAGGGCTTCCCTGGTGGCGCAGTGGTTGAGAGTCCGCCTGCCGATGCAGGGGACATGGGTTCGTGCCCCGATCCAGGAAGATCCCACATGCCGCAGAGTGGCTGGGCCCGTGAGCCATGGCCGCTGAGCCTGCGCATCCGGAGCCTCCGCAACAGGAGAGGCCACAACAGTGAGAGGCCTGTGTACAGCAAAAAAAAAAAAAAAAAAAAAGAATAGCCCTAGTAACACATTGGTAACTAGAATAAATAAGAAACTCTTTCAGAAAAATAATAAAAAGACAAAAATCCCAAATACAATGATAAGCAAAATAAATGAACAGAAATTTCATAGAAGACAATGCCAAAATGAGCTATAAGCTCATTTAAAACTGTTAGTTCTTACACATTTATATAACTGCACTCTAGAATTTCCCTCCCAAATTACATAAAGAAATGAGCAAAAATTAGCAATTAAAACCAGTCAATAATACTGTTTATCTTGAGAACATGTATGCAATGGGTTGTATGTGCTTGGTTATATAAAAGGATGAGATTTCTTTCTGTTTTTGTAATCTCTTAGTGGATTGCCAGTGATGCAAATCATATTCTGGTTTCATGTTTATTTAATAAAATAAAATTTATTTAAAATTGTGTTCCTTCTCTTTTAAAAAATATAGTCATGGGCTTCCCTGGTGGCGCTAGTGGTTGAGAGTCCGCCTGCCGATGCAGGGGACATGGGTTCATGCCCTGGTCTGGGAAGATCCCACATGCCGCGGAGCGGCTGGGCCTGTGAGCCACGGCCGCTGAGCCTGCACGTCTGGAGCCTGTGCTCCGCAAAGGGAGAGGCCACAGCAATGAGAGGCCCGCGTACTGCAAAAAAAATAATAAAAATAAAATAAAAAAAATATAGTCACACACAACTGAACCAGAAAAGAGAAAATAACAGCAAAACTGACTTCCATAATAAGAAAAAAAAAACATAAAATGTATATTCTTCAGGGGTTTTGTGGTTCTGCAATAAGAGGGTCCCTTACAGCACTTAGTTAAGCCTTAACACAAGAAGTACCAGTGCCTTTGTTTTTTTAATGGTAGATTAATTCTAAAATATGACAGTAGTTTGGTTTTTCTTTTAATAACAGCATTTCAGAAAAAAAGTAACACTTAGAACTATTCTTTTAAATTACTTAAATCAGTACTTAGAAATATAAGCCTCAAATGCAAAATATTAGAAAATGAAAATCTGAAAATCAATGATCTAATAAGCTTCCATTTCAAGGAGCTAGAATAAAAGCAGCAAGTCAAACTAAAAGAGTAGAGGGAAATAATAAGGTCAGAAATAAATAATAGAAAATAAATGTATGATAGAAAAAAATCAACAAAGCCAAAATTTGGGGTCTTTGAAAAGCGTATTAAATGATAAACCCTTAGCAAAACTGATCAAGACAAATCACATTTAATTTCTTAATGAAACAGAAATTTCATTAAGGGAACAGATTAAGCCTCGGGTTTATTCTTCCTTTTACTGGACAGAAGCACAAATTAATAAAAATAAGGTTGAAGACTGAATTCATGAAAAGGTCAGTTAACCTTACATTCATTCAACTTCAAAGCTGTAGTCCTGACTTTAAATTGGATATCTCCAAATAAATATTCTAGTATTAAAAAGGTATAGAGGAAAGAGAGTGAAAATGGAGCCAACCAAATCAATGTATACCCACCATCGAAAAATTTACTCAAAACAAGTAATGTATTGAGAGGTCAAGAAAGTCATTAATAAGAACAGATCAACATTTAATGTTAACTAACTCCAGCTAAAATTTTCATTTCACCTAAATAAATAATTACTTCAGAGTCCTGTCACCTAAATTTTGCCAATTTGGAGGATCTATTAAAGAGAGTATGAAAGATCTATGCTAAAAGGGATGAAAACTAAGAGGACAATTATCTCCATCAAGTCCTTTAAATCAGTTTCAAAAAGCAGTGTAAGTCATGGCTTCTTAAACTTGTCCCTTAAAGGATTTCTAATGGTTAAAGAGAATGAATTGGAATTCCCAAGGAATTAGGGAGTACCTTACTAAAATCAGCTCTGCAAGGGCTCAAAAAAGAAGGCAGGTGTTTTACTTTAAAAATCTGTAAGAATTTTGCATTCCACTCCATAAAAATACTAATAATGCCCCCCTTGAATCTTCACACAGATATAATTTGTTATTTCTCAAACACATGATTGGGGGTTCTCTAAATCCAGGTTGTGGAGCACTGGAGCAGGTATTATTTATTACAAATTGGTGGCATTCATATGATTACTCAAATATCTGTCCTAAGATAATTCTTAAGTAGAACCACTTCATACTAATTATTATAGTAATTATGACTGAGACAACTGAGTTACATGAAACAATCCGAGTTTGTAATGAATGCCCATCTGTCTGCGAATGCAAACTGTTAAAATTTAGGAGCTTACTTTCACTCCCAGGTAGAGGTAAACAGTTTTACTGAAAAAAAATTTTTTTAATTGCTATACAATTTTGAGTTTGAAATAAAAATTAACAAATATTTCATGTCCTCTGGCTAATATAGTGAAAAGTTTCTGTAAGGACAGTTGATACACACTCCTGAATAACTTATGCCCTTTATCTTCATAATTAGAATAATTTACAACTCATTGAGCAAACATTAAGCACAACTAGAATGCAACATGGATTATGGAGAGCCAAAAAGCAAATAAATCCAATTGAATCAATCACATATGATGCACTGAATCTCTTAGCAAATGCAACTTCCAGAAATGTGATGAAAGAGATATAAAACATCTAAAATATTATGTTTCAAAAGCAAAAAGTTACCCACAACACATAACTGCTTCAACATAAACAACTTTCCTTAAGGGACTAAACATTTTCACTTAAATTTGGTCTCAAGCACAGAAAAAAAACAGCATATATTTGAATATGATACATATTACTATACTTTTCTAACATACCTGCAATATAAAATAGCCTGAGATCCACTTAAACAATTTCTCAAAGGGTTAAATTTTCCCTACAGCTACCAAGATTCCACTATTACAAAACGGTCTCCTCTCTAGAGTAAGAAATAAAATGGCTGCAGAGTGTCATGTGAGTTTTAATTTAAACAAACATTAAGATTAAATAAAGGGGAGGATGGGGAGTGGTTAAGAGTACAGCTAAGAACAAATGTAAAGATTATAAAACTGAAATAATTATACATAAGAGGCCTATTTTTTTTGGATAAATTTATTTGTTTTAATTTATTTTATTTTTGGCTGCGTTGCATCTTTGTCGCTGTGCGCGGGCTTTCTCTAGCTGCAGCGAGCAGAGGCTACTCTTCATTGCGGTGCGTGGGCTTCTCATTGCAGTGGCTCTTCTTGTTGCAGAGCACAGGCTCTACGCGCGTGGGCTTCCGTAGTTGTGGCTCGCGGGCTCTAGAGCGCAGGCTCAGTAGTTGTGGCACACGGGCTTAGTTGTTAGAAGGCATGTGGCATTTTCCCGGACCAGGGCTCAAACCCGTGTCCCCAGCATTGGCAGGCAGATTCTTAACCACTGTGCCCACCATGGAAGTCCAAGAGGCCTATTCTTAATTACATTTTTACTGTCTTTGTTTTCATTTTATTCTTAATTCAGATGTCAGCACATCTGTGAAAAAATCATGCTTATAAACCACAATTTTCCTTTCAGTGTTCAAATACAGTAACTATCTCTCTGTTAATATTTGGAGTACTCAAAAAAGCCCTACTGAATATGCATTTTATATTTTATGTAAAATAATTAGGTATTATCAGTACTACCTAAAATTTGTTTACAGAGCAGCAAACTGAGACTTTTTCTTGAAACATACATATAATACATTTTAATTCATATTAAGAAAAATATCAAAAATATCCCTAACCCCAGTAATCCACATCCATCAGCTGATTATCATACTTCTTTGCACTCATCATAGGCAGAGTCAATTAGTACATGCTAGCCATGGAAACAGAGGACCTTTTGCTCTTACAAAGGGCTAATAAGCCAAGGCAGAAGCCCCAAGAATGTTCTTCCCTCAAGTATTAATATTCTTTATTTCATGTATATTACCATTCCCAACTTTTATTTATTGAATAACCTACTCAAGCAGCTCACGCACTAGTTACAGATTGCTTAAAAGTTTGTGTAACTTTCAAAACGGAATGGCTAATTACTGAGGTCTTATTATGTGCCAGAATGTTTTATGACATTTACAGGTATTAATTCCATTTAATCCTCACAAAAACCCTGTGAAGTAGGTACTACTGTTATCATCATTTTATAGAAAAGGAAACTGACTCACAGAGAGGTTCAGTAACATGCCCAAAGTAACAAACCTAGGTGCGGCAAAACAGGGCCAAGAATTCAGGTGGTCTGACTCTGGAGCAATATTCTTAGCTCTGTCACATGCTACATCCTTGCCTTCCTGTGATGTACAGAAAATTATAGACAGAAATCTAGACAGAAAAATTACAAAGGACTTTAGACAACCTGAATGTATATTATAAGTGATCATGACAATGTAAATTCACCTAATGTATAATTTTCCTGATGGTCCTGATGACAGAAAATAACATGTCCAAACAAGAATCACCTCTGGCAGTTGTATCATGCAATGCCAGGATCTTATCTATCTATTTGTAAGGAGGTCATGCTGAAAACTTAGACAGAAAAGAGCAACATCAAATGAGTCAATCTGGCTTTACTGGCTCACAGGACAAGAATTAGGGATGCTTACTTTGAAGTTTTATTAGGTGATCAGAAATGGGAAGTCATAAAGAATGGCTCTGTTGGTAAGTAAAATGTAAAAAATGAGAACAGATACTCATAGGCATGAAAATTAACATCCTATAGAAATTAAACTTTTTATTTAAATTATAACAATTTTATCAAATAGAAATTTCATTCAATAAAAATGAAAATGTAAAATTAAATGCAAATCTAAATGTAGAAATGCATAAATCTAAGAGACAAGTGATAGTTTATTAAATTGACATGCTAACAGCAATGATTTGGCTTTTAAAATTACATTCTTATCTAAGAACATCTTCCAAAATAAAAGCAAAGTGCATGAACAGCTGTAGACAAAAAACATATCTAGATTAAGCCATGGATCAGTTAGTGGACCATAGTAGAAGAAAACAGATGTACGTCTCTGCAATATATGATGCCTACATTGCTATACTGGATTACACGTCCATTAAACATCTGTGTTCAATACTGCAGGGTATTTTCTTTTTTCGGCCCTTCCTTGTTGAAAATACTTTTAAAAAGAGAAAAAAAGTCTATGCTATAGCTTGAACTTGGATTATTCTAGATTTTTGCATCCTGACTGATGTAAAAAAAAAAATCAAAGACAGAGGATTCTATGCAAGGTATTTTAATTTTAAATGCTGTTTCATGAAAATGTGGCTTTAAAATAAATTTAGAATAGTCAGTTGTTTGCCACTTGCCCATTGTTTAAGCCAAAGTAGGAATATCTGAAAAAAATCTTGAATATATTTTAGGAAGCATACCTTCTTCTTGTTTAATTATGTAATTAGAATTTTCCAGCTTCTCAGCTCAGAAATCCGAGTAGAAGTACCAAAGTTAGGAGGGGACTTACTTATAGAAGATACTATAAATGATACTGCCAAGCCACAAAGATGATTCGGTAACTGCCTTAAATTACAGTGTCTAATGCTCCACCTAACACGTTTAACACAATCTGCTAGACTCCAACCTCATTGATGCTTACAAGGAAAAGGCAGATAGTAAGATAATGCACACTCTTAAGTTATACCTTTGTGAAGAGGAAGAAAGAAAGTTCTTAGTTACCACTTCCTGGACACATATATTTGTTTCCCTTACTGAAGGGCTTCTGAAAGCACCTTGGTTCCAAACAACTGACCCCTTTCATCTCAGGTTCCAGTGACTCAGTATTGTTTCTGTGACACTGCCTTCCCGATAAAGGCAGAGATCATGCCTGACTAATCTTCCAAAATGAAAGGTGTCCTTTACATCAATTAGAGTCTAACTACAAGAGTTAGAGGAACAAAACGAAAAATCACTGATCCAGGGCTAGGTTCGCACAGTGGATGCTGGAATTATGACAAGTGGGAATTGGAGCCACAAAAGAAACAGCTTCTGTCAGCAACACCACTAGAGACAAAAGAGAAGTAGAGAAATGCCCTGTCTTCTCCCTTCCATAAATCTCCCATTAGTGTTTGCCATTAGATTCCCCAAACCCAATAGAAGTTGGCTGCCACAGGAGCCTAGGAAAAGCCACCTGCAGCGGTAGCCCTTCTCCAATCAGACAGAAGAAAAAAGAAGGATGTCAAATGGATCTGAGGGCAAAATAAGCCCAAGACCAGCATACCTTCCAGTAAAGTTCACATCATAATTGTAACAATCTCATAATTTCACTCAACCTAGCTAAGTTATCATTTATTATTATACCAACTGGCTCTAAGATTTCAATTGCATATTAATATTTCTAGACCACATTTCAAGTTCTGAAATGAAAATTCCTAGAACATCACTACCCAGAAGGATAATTCTGCTAGGCAGGGCAAGAACTACTCAGCTAGTTAACTGAGGTGACAGCAAGTTTAGTGAAGTCTACCTTTTAGTTTGCTTCAAGTGTAATTCGGGTTAATTTTAAAGATGCATTTTCCAAGAAAAATAAAATGGTCCCTAGAGAAATGAGGATTATGTCAGCCAACATTTAGTATAAACTACTTAAAGTTGTTGCCAAGCAGATGCCTCAAATGTACTTTCTCCAAAACACCTTTTTGTAGTCTTTAAAAAGATGCTGAATTTTTAATTATACTAAATTCATTCCTTCTCACTCAATTCATAAGGGAAATCAGGGTGCTGATACAAATTATTTGGCATAAGAAGAATAATGATATTGTGATCAAGAATTCTTAAAAGCCAAGCCTAGCATGAAAAAATCAACACACTGTTTCACATGCAAAACAGTAACTGCCAACAACAGTGACTGTCACCGGCTCTAAATTAAAACCACTACATTAAAACTGAACATTTCAAAAGCTTCCTGAAGTCAGTGCAATTTTGCTAGAATTATTATTTTCTATGTTTATTCAAAATTTATAGAAAATTGTAAAGCAAAACTCATTCTTTTCGAGAAGTTTTGATAAATTCATTTAATGAAAATACATGTTATCAAATACTTCTTTTTAAAAAAAGCTTAACAACTTCCAAATGGTTAAAAAAAAAATCTTCGTATATCTGGAAATAATATATACTTGTCTTAATTGAAGTGGCGTATCAGTGAGTTAAATCAGTTGACAATACCATTAGTTTTACTTTACAGACTCTTTAAAATAAATACTCTAGTCTTGATCTGTGGTTTCAAAAGCAAATTATAAAGCTATATATTGTACCTTAATTTTATTATCTTAATAATGCCAATAAATTCTATTTTATGTGATAAAGGACACGGATTACATGACCTAACAGATCAGAAAGATAGGATATTAAGTATGACAGCAACAGTGGCAACATCACATTATTCTGACATAAACAGTCTTAGGAAATCCTTAACTAGTCCTTGTAGGCTTTTAGGAAAACATATTTAGGTCTCTACAAATCTAGAAAGTAGAAAAATAATAATTCTTTATTATGACTTTAAAAGCAAAAAGGCTAATTTACCCTCTTCTTTAAAAAATTATAAATAGCCAGTAAAGTGCCATTTCAGAATAAACTACCATAAAAAGACTGTAGCTGTTTTTAAAATAATGCTACCATTTTGCCATTTATCAAATATAATTAAACGCAGAAAACCTGCTACTTTATTCATTGCCTTCTTTAAAAATTAATAAAAGTAGTTTTCTCTGCAAACACTTACCATCCACTCGGATATAATAACGTCCACTTTTTCTACAGGAAGACGAACTTCTTCGATTTTTCCTTTAATTAGCATAATAGTATCTTCAAGTTTATTTAGTCTGAAAATTGTCATAATGAATTAAATTAGTATGTTAAACAGATTCTGAAAACTAGTCAAATTACATAATTTCTTGGCAACCATTCATTTTAGTTTATGGAACCCAAAGGTATGTTTTTTCAAAGTTTATTTATTCTCTGGGCACTGTAATTGCTTTTTGGTCACATCATGAACCCCCCAGAATGTTTCTGGTTAATATAATAATACAACTAAACCAGCATTTAAAACTACAGCATGAAAAGAAACCCGAATTCTATTCAAAATACATGTCAATAAAGTTAATGGGTCTTTTTTTTTTTTTTTTAAAGGGAGAGGTGGAGACAGACAGACCAGACAACAAAAGTATATTTTAAAGGGAAGTAGTGTGTCACAGTGGAGAGACAGTTAGGGCCAGAGCTCTTACACTGATTTCCAGGTCCTCTAGCACTTGTCAGCTTAGTGATCTTCACCAAATTATGTAACAATCTCACTGAGCCTGTGTGTTCAGGTGTAAAACAGAAAGATGATACCTTCCCTAACTACTTCACAGTCTATTATGAGGATGAAATATTTGTGAAAGCTATGTACACATCCTCAAGCCCTATATAATGGTAACGTATTATCATGAATAACAAAATACCGTATGCTGTGTAAAACTTGAAATTCTCCTCCCATCATAAATAATTTAACCTTGTCCAATACCATTAATTAGATATTTTTACATGCTTGATCACTAGATTAGCACATATTTTTCACCCCCTCCTTTTGCAATTTCAAATGAACAACAGAGTTAAAGAGATAATTCCAAAAAGCTAAAAGCAAGCTACTAAGCTTGTATCTAATTAAATAAACTCACAACCTTCAAAGGATGTACATCTGAATTATAAAGGATTTCTTCTGCTAACAAAGGAGGGATTTTCCACCCAAATTTCACTGAGATATTATATATGTAAGATTAAATGCATTTTAAGGGTAAATTTTATTGAATTAAAAAAAAAACAGATATACTTGGGTGACCACCACCACCACTATCAATATACAGACATTTCTATTTTCTTACAAAGATTCATTAGTGCTCCTTCCAGAAAATCCTCCCATCCACAGGCAAGCACTGATTTCTTTCTTTTACTACGTATTAAAATTTGTATTTTGGGGACTTCCCTGGTGGTGCAGTGGTTAAGAATCTGCCTGCCAATGCAGGGGACATGGGTTTGAGCCCTGGTCTGGGAAGATCCCACATGCCGCGGAGCAACTAAGCCTGTGTACCACGACTACTGAGACTGAGCTCTAGAGCCCACGAGCCACAACTACTGAGCCCACGAGCCACAACTACTGAAGCCCGCGTGCCTAGAGCCCGTGCTCCACAACAAGAGAAGCCACCTCAGTGAGAAGCCCACGCACTGCAACAAAGAGTAGCCCCCGCTCGCCGCAACTACAGAAAGCCCGCACACTGCAACAAACACCCAACGGCAACCATAAATAAATAAATTTATTTGTTTTAAAGTTTGTTATTTTGTAGAGTTTTACATAAATGGAATCATACTGAATGTACCCCTTTGTGTCTGGTTTCTTTCAAAAAGCATACTTTTTAGATTCATGCATATGTTTCTGTATATCAGTAGCTCTATTCCTAGGTATTGTTGAGTAGTATTCCACTGTATGAATAAAACACTTTTGTTCACCCACACACCTGGGGATGGAATTCTGGATTATTCCAGCTTTGTACTATAATGAATAAAGCTGCTATTAACATTTATGTACAAGAACTGCTCTGTTAAATGGAAGTGATAGAACTTTTTAGGAAACTGCAATTTTGTTTTACAAAGTTCATATACAATTATACATTCCAACAAGCAATATATGAGCATTCCTTTTTAAATTTTTGAATTTTATTTTATTTTTTTATACAGCAGGTTCTTATTAGTCATCAATCTTATACACATCAGTGTGTACGTGTCAATCCCAATCGCCCAATTCAGCACACACACACATCCCGCCGCTGCTTTCCCCGCTTGGTGTCCATACGTTTGTTTTCTACATCTGTGTCTCAATTTCTGCCCTGCAAAAACGTTCATCTGTACCATTTTTCTAGGTTCTACATATATGCGTTAATATACGATATTTGTTTTTCTCTTTCTGACTTACTTCACTCTGTACAACATCCACATCTCTAAAAATGACCCAATTTCGTTCCTTTTTAGGGCTGAGTAATATTCCACTGTATATATGTACCACATTTTCTTTATCCATTCATCTGTCGATGGGCATTTAGGTTGCTTCCATGACCTGGCTATTGTAAATAGTGCTGCAATGAACACTGGGGTGTATGTGTCTTTTTGAATTATGGTTTTCTCTATAGCTTCACAACCTAGTCATCTTAGTATTGCTGATCTTTTAAATTTTAACTGTGTGTTAAGATCTCATCATGGTTAAAAGTTGCATTTTCCTAATGACCAAGTATTTTTTCCATATGCTTACTGGCCATATTCCCCTATCATCTTTTGTTCAAATTTTTTGCCCATTTAAAAAATTGGCTCAGCTGTCTTCTTATTATTGAATTTTAAGAGTTCTTTACATCTTCTGGATAAAAACCCTGATGGATTTAAGTACAGTGAATACTTTCTTCCATTCTGTGGCTTTTTCATTTTTTTAATGATATGTTTGAAGAGCTAAAGTTTTTAATTTTGATAAAAACCAATTTATCATATTTTTCTTTTGAGGTTCATGCTTTTGGTGACATATCTAAGAAATCTTTGCCTACATCAAATATTTTCACCTATGTTTTCTTCTAAATTTTTTTTAGTTTCCATTTTAAGTTATTTTTTCCAATATAGCATCATGATCATTATTTTCATATATAATGAAAAAACTTTGCTGGAAAAACTATCACAAGTGATAGTTTCAACTTTGTTGAAGAAAAAGTATTACCAACCCATGGAATTACTTCAGAATCGTTGTCAAAAATCAATTAAACATAATGTGTAAGCTTATTTCTGAACTTCCAATTCTGCCCCAAGATTTCGATGCATATCCTTATGCTAATACAACAGTTTCTTGATTTTTATAGCTTTAAATCAAGTCATGAAGTCTGACAGTGTATGTCCTTTAACTTTATTCTTCTTTTAAAATTCTTTTGGATATTCTAGGTCATTTGTGTTTTCCATATGAATTGTAGGATCAGCTCTCAGACAATATGTAAACAAAACAGCATTTCTATGTCCCAATAGGAAGTAATGAGAAAAGAGAATGGACATATCTCGGTGAGTGAATAAGGATCAGACTGTCAAATCTGACTCACATAAGCCAGAGATTTTACCCAGTGTCAGGCTTCACAAATAATTTCAAAAATACGGGCAGTTAAGAGGTCCAGACTAATCAGGGAGAAGTCTGGGACATGAAAAGCAACTTCTTTATTCTTCCCTTCCCTGTATTAGACATGCACACTCTGGCCTAGAGTAGACAGGCCTCTAAGTAAGGTGCACAGGTTATTAACTTCCACAGTAAGGAGTCCTGCTCTATGTACCAGATTGCTCCTTGCTTTTTCTGAGTCTCTTGATTGCCTGTATCATTGAAATTATTAATAAAGCTTAATACTGGATAATCTCTCTGGGTAATCCTGGGTAATCAGGTTTCTGTGTGTCTGATTTGAAAATATTTTATCTCAGAGTAGTGCTGTGAGGAGGACTCATACAGATCCATGAATCAAAAAGGCTGAGGCACTTTTTAGCCAGAAAAAGGAGGAGACTGAAAAATAAGAGGAGGATCTAATCCTGGGATAGCTGCCTACTCATCCTTGGTATGAAGTGGCAAAACTGAGATTCAGAGAAAGTAGCTACTGGCCTGATAGGCAGCAGCAGGCAGAGAGGAAGATAGTAAAAAATTACACTATCTGGCAGTTACTAGCATTTCTAAAAAAATGCCAGTCTTTTCAGAGAAGAGATGATGGCAAGAGAAAGGACCAGAAGAACAGTTTTTCCTCTCACTGGAAGGCCTTCTTATGCTTATATGGCTGCCTGGGAAGATGAAGTATCCACTAAGAAAGTAATGAACTTAAAGCTTGGGGTTACCCCCAAAAACGATACAAACGGAGGAGGACATGGTCAGAGGACTGAGTGCTGAGAATATTTTGTGAAAGAGGACATTTTTGAGAGACATCCCAGAAAATGCTGGTGAAATCATTACTGGCATGGATAAACAATCAGGAGGATACTATCACTTATTTTACATACAACTGAGTAGAAAGGATTACTTGGGTCGATGATAGATCCCTAAGAGGCTGTGAACAGATGCTTCCAGGTGATACAACAACTAAACTACTACAGTGAGTAAGAGCAGGGCTGCAGTTTATCTATCTCAAGAGAGGTAATCCCTTGTCATCACCCCAACCCTCAAGTAGAACAGTTCTCTAAAACAGTAGGCATGTTATGCATGCAAGTCAACTTAGACTGGCTTTATGATAACAATATAATTTAATGCTATTGGCAAAGATAAGAACAGATGTGGAAATCAGCAACTCCTCCTTCTTGAGCACTTTATGTAATCTTGTTATTGGGAAGCCAAGAGAATATTCAGGAGGCAGTATCTGATTACTTTGTTCAGTTACCAAGAATAGTACTGCATGATGTTTTTGACATACAAAAGAAAGGGGGCATCAACAGGAGAAAAGACAGAGGGAGGAAACAAAAACCAGCTCACTGAGAGGGGAGTTTAGATAGCTTTCGAAATATGATGTGAAAAAGAGAAATTAGATAACATTTCTACTGAGTTATTAATAAGCTTTGTAGAGAATGGTTCAAATCCTGGTAGTCATTAGGGTCTTCACAGGTTTTTTCTTTGCAGAAATCATTGTAGAAAATGTTGTAAGATTAAAGATACCAGAGAAATACATGGCAAGGAAATACTGACCATTGTCAGAGGGTAAAATGGGGAAGAAGTTGTTACAACAGCTGACTGGTAGTTCATGCACAGCATCTATTGGGGGATATTCATCCCTTGGATGAATTTTCCATTAAAAGTGACTTAATGGGCTTCCCTGGTGGCGCAGTGGTTGAGAGTCTGCCTGCCGATGCAGGGGACATGGGTTCGTGCCCCGGTCCAGGAGGATCCCACATGCCGTGGAGCAGCTGGGCCCGTGAGCCATGGCCGCTGAGCCTGCGCGTCCGGAGCCTGTGCTCCACAGCAGGAGAGGCCACAGCAGTGAGAGGTCCGAGTACCGCAAAAAAAAAAAAAAAAAAAAGTGACTTAACGTCCTTGCATTGTCTGGAAGGAGGTTAGAAATATTAACAATACACTTTGATATACTTTAATTTTCAGTGTGTGTTTCATGTTCTTTACAGAAATACAATTGATTTTTACATATTAATTATGTATTCAGTACTATGAACAATTATATGCCAATAAATTGGACAACTTAGAAGAAATGGACAAGTTTCTAGAAACATACAGCCCACTAAAATTTCATCAAGAAGAAACAGATAATTTGAACAGAACAATCACTAGAAGTGAAACAGAATCTGTAATAAAAAAACTCCCTGCTAACAGAAGTCCAGGACCACATGGCTTCACTGAGGAACTTTACCAAACATACAAAGAAGAACATATACCAATCCTTCTCAAACTATTCCAAAAGACTGAAGAGGAGGGAACACCTCCAAAGTCATTCTATGAAGCCACCATCATCACACTGATACCAAAAGCAGACAAAGACACTACAAAAAAAAAAAGAAAATACACACACACACATATACAGTAGAGGCCAATATCTTTGATGAATATACACGCAAAAATTTTCAACAAACCAAATGGTGAAAAGCTGAAAGCCTTCCTACTAAATTCAGGAAGAAGACAAGAACGACCACTCTCACTGCTTCTATTCAATACAGTATTGGAAGTCCTAGCCACAGCAATCAGACAAGAAAAAGAAATAAAAGGTATCCAAATTGGAAGGGAAGAGATAAAATTGTCATTACATGCAGATGATATGATACTTTATATAGAAAAACCTAAAGCCTCCACACAAAAACTACTAGAACTGATAAACAAATTCAGCAAGGTAGCAGGATACAAGGGTAACATACAAAAATCTGTTGCATTTCTTTACACTAAAAATGAAATATCAGAAAGGAAAGTAAAAAAAAAAAATCCCTTTTAAAATTGCATTAAAAAAAAAATACTTAGGAATAAACCTGACCAAGGAGGTGAAAGACTTATACACTGAGAACTATAAAACACTGGTAAAGGAAACTGAAGATGATTTAAAGAAACAGATAGATATCCCATGTTCTTGGACTGGAAGAATTAATATTGTTAAAATGGCCATACTACCCAAAGCAAGCTACAGATTGAATGTGATCCCTATCAAATTAGCTATGACATTTTTCAAAGAACTAGAACAAATAATCCTACAATTTATATGGAACCACAAAAGACCCAGAATTGCCAAAGTAATCCTGAGGAAAAAGAACAAAGCTGAAAGCATAACCCTCCCAAAGTTCAGACAATACTATAAAGCTACACTAATCAAAAGAGCATGGTATGGGGCTTCCCTGGTGGCACAGTGGTTGAAGGTCCACCTGCTGATGCAGGGGGCATGGGTTCGTGCCCCAGTCCGGGAAGATCCCACATGCCACGGAGCGGCTGGGCTGGTGAGCCATGGCCGCTGAGCCTGCGTGTCCGGAGCCTATGCTCTGCAACAGGAGAGGCCACAGCAGTGAGAGGCCCGTGTACCGCAAAAAAAAAAAAAAAAAAAAGAGCATGGTATTGGCACAAAAACAGACATATGGATCAATGGAACAGAAAAGAGAGCCCGAAAATAAACCCACCACCTACAGTCAATTAATCTTCGACCTAGGAGGCAAGAATATACAGTAGAGAAAAGACAGTCTCTTCTGCAAGTGGTGATGGGAAAGCTGGACAGCCGCATGTAAACCCCTCACACCATACACAAAAATAAACTCAAAATGGCTTAAAGACTCAAATATAAGACATGATACCATAAAACTCCTAGAAGAGAACATAGGCAAAACAGTCTCTGAGGTAAATTGTAACAGTATTTTCTTAGGTCAGTCTCCCAAGGCAATAAAAATTAAAGCAAAAATCAACAAATGGGACCTAATCAAACTCTGTACAGCAAAGGAAACCATAAACAAAACAAAACAAAAAGACAACCTACAGACTGGGAGAAAATATTTGCAAATGATGCAACTGACAAGGGCTTAATTTCCAAAATATACAAACAGCTCATAATACTCAATAATAAAAAAACAAACATCTCGATGAAAAAATGGGCGGAAGACCTAAGTAGACATTTCTCCAAAGAAGACATACAGATGGTCAATAGGCACATGAAAAGATGCTCAACATCACTAGTTATTAGAGAAATGCAAATCAAAACTACAATGAAGTACCACCTTACACCAGTCAGAATGGCCATCTTTAAAAAGTCTATAAATAATAAATGCTGCAGAGGATGTGGAGAAAAGGGAACTCTCTTACACTGCTACTGGGAATGTAAATTGGTGCAGGTACTATGGAAAACAGTATGGAGGTTCCTTAAAAAACTAAAAACAGAAATACCACATGATCCAGCAATTCCATTCCTGGGTATATATCCAGATAAAACAGAAACACTAATTCAAAAAGATACATTCACCACAGTGCTCACAGCAGCACCATATACAATAGCTAAGACATGGAAGCAACGCAAGTGCCCAGCAACAGATGACTGGAGTAAGAAGATATGATACACAGACACACACACACACACACACACACACATGCACACACACAATGGAATACTAATCAGCCATTAAAAAGAATGAAATATTGCCACCTGCAGCAACATGGATGGACCTAGAGAATATTATGCTTAGTGAAACAAGTCAGACAGAGAAAGACAAATACTGTGTGATACCATTCATATGTGGAATCTAAAAAGTAATCAAAACAAACTTATATACGAAACAGAGGCACAGAAATAGAGAACAAACTTATGGTTACCAAAGGGGAAAGGCAGAGAGGGACAGAGGACAGGGATAAATTAGGAGTTTGGGATTAGCAGATACAAACTGCTATATATTAAGACAGATAAACAACAAGGTCCTACTGTATAGCACAGGGAACTATATTCAGTATTTTTTAATAAATGATAATAGAAAAGAAGATGAAAAAGTATATATGTATAACTTAATCACTTTGCTGTACACCAGAAACTAACACAACAGTAAATCAACTATACGTCAAATAAAAAAAATTAAAGTATTCAGCACCTTGATACTTTATTATTGTAATAACTTATTTATAGCTTATTTCTGATATCAATATTCACAAACATATTACTAGGGAACAAGAACAGTCTTGTTCCTTCATTTCCAATTCTTATACCCTTCTTTTTATTGCCTTGCTCCACTGTCTAGGATCTCCTTTACAGTGTTGAATAGAAAAGGTGATGGCAAGTATCCCTGTCCTGTTCCTGAACTTAAAGTGAATGCTTTCAAAGCTTCATCAAGTTCTAGGCTGTAATTCTGGTTTTTGTAGATACACTGTGCCATGTTACAATATAACATTCTAGTTCTAGTTTGCTAAGAGTTTTAATATATAGATACATTGAAGGGATATGGAATTTTATCAAACTTTTTTTCCTGAGATATCTCAAAATATTTTTCTGGTTGATTTTCTCAAATTTAACCAAACTTGTATTCCTGGGATAAACTTTATTACCTTCCAATATATTGCTCAATTAATTTTCTAATATTTTGTATAGGATGTCTGCACATATGTTCACAAATGAGTGACCTGTAATTTTCTGTTCTACTGCCTTAGTAGAGTTTTGGTATAAAGGTTATACTGGCCTCATATATGGATGCTTGATTCCCAACAAATATGACAGTGCAAAGTAGAGAGGAAAGAATGGTCTCTGCATTAACTGAGACTGGGACAACTAGGTCATTTAAACAGATTACAAATAATAATAATAATAGTAATAATAAAAAGCTGGATCACTACCTCATACCATATACAAAAAACAATGCCTGGTAGATTACAAACTTAAATGTAAAAAACACAACTATAAAATTTATAAGAGAATATAGGAAAACACCTCCATAAGACTTCTTACCCAACTCACATATAGTGGCAACCATAAACATGAATGATGCTCATGAAAACTGAGAATTTCAGTACATTAAAGTCACTATGAAGAGAGTGAAATAGCAAGCAAGAATGAGAACTTTTTCATTACATAAAATCTATAAACAAATCAAATAAAAAGAAATTTAAAGATTGCCTACAAATAATAAAAAGGCCCAACTCAATGGAAACCTGAACAAAAGACATAAACAGATATTTCACAGAAAAGGAAATCCAAATGTCCAATAATCACATGAAAAGATGCTCAGCCTCACTGACAATCACAGAAGTGCAAATTTAAATTGCAATGAGATACTGCTATACAACCAACTGGAAAAAATTCTTAAAGGTAGGCAATACCAACCAGAACTGTTATATACTATTGGCAGAAGTATAAATTGGTATAACCACTCTGGAAAATAGCCTGGCAATGCTGAGAAAATCTGAAGATATGTATACCCTAAAGCCTGCAATTTTATATGTAAATATATACCCCACAGATGTGTGTACCAGGCACATGTACAGAAAGTTCATAACAAAATCATTCTTAACAGACCTAAACTGGAAAACACAAAAATTCCCATCAAGAACAGAAAAGATAAATTGGGATATATTAATCAATGGCATTCTATATAACAATAAACATGAATGAACACTAAAAATAATGTTGAGCAAAACAAGCTAGACAAAAAGAATGCATATGATTTCATTTATCTAAAGGTCAAAATTGAGTAAACTAAACTATGCCCATTTACGTGGTTAATATATAAAGCAATATAAAGGAAGTGATTACCACCAAAGTCAGTATGGTACTTACCTCAATCAAGCAGGGAGAGCATCTGACTGAAAAAGGGCAAAAGGAGGTGGGAGGAATTCTAAAGTGCTGGAAATGTTCTCTTTCCTATTATTTATCCATACATATGCATATTAGGACATATAATTTATGTGTTATGCACTTTTTAATATGTATATCTCACACAAAGGTAAAAAAGAAAGGATGTTTATATCCCGTCTGAGTTTTTTCAAAGAGGTACTTAATAAAATTCTCTATGAAAAAATTGCTGCAGTTGCTTACTATTTACTGCAATATTTAATTGGGCTTTCACAACTACAAACACTTCAAAGGAAACAGAAAGCAATCTTCTAAAAAGAGCAAAATGTTCCCACTGCCATAGAAATATCTTCAGAATGCTCATGCGAAACAAGGTGTATCCTGTAAAAGGCCATCTGCTCAGGCTGTTTATTGTCTCCTACAAGTCATAATCCTATTTGCCTCAGTAATTACTTGTTCAAATATAAATATAACCGGAAAGATTAAGATTTCAGGGAATACAGAAAAAAAGACAAAGGCCATAATTCCCAGTAATTCTGTATTAAAACATCACAACAGATATCATTCATGTAGATAACCCCTTTTATGAGACTGCTCAGCTTAATCACCACCTGATTTACCATTCATGAAAGAAACTATAGATTTTATTTTTCTTTTCTCAAGTGTCCAATCACTAAACCTTACATTAGCATAAAAGCATTCGAGGGCTTCTCTGGTGGCGCAGTGGTTGAGAGTCCGCCTGCCGATGCAGGGGACACGGGTTCGTGCCCCGGTCTGGGAAGATCCCACATGCCGCGGAGCAGCTGGGCCCGTGAGCCATGGCCTCTAAGCCTGCGCGTCCGGAGCCTGTGCTCCGCAACGGGAGAGGCCACAACAGTGAGAGGCCCGCGTAACGCAAAAAAAAAGCATTCGAAATGAATTCTATCTCTGGAAACACCTGCTCAAAAACTAGCATAGATTTAATCTATAGAAATACAACACCATAATAAAAAGAGTACGCTAAGTAAGTCTCTTAACTAATCCAATAAACACAAATTATCTATTTTTCTAAGTGAACATTTTGTTAGAACAACAATCACTATCCTATATTATTTCCTATCTTAAAAGTAGCAATTTAAGTTTTATCTCATGATACAGGGACATCATCATGATTATCTGATACTGGGCATACAGAGATAAAAGACATGGTCTGTGCACTTAAGAACATGGTCTAAGGGATTCAGAGCAGTAAAGAACACAGGGTCCACAGGAGCTAATATAAGCCCTTAACTAAGTGACATCTGAGCTTAGTCAGGAAAAAACAGAGCATCCACAAAGACGTATGCAAGCATGGGGGTAAAGGAGGGTGCCTCATCTCTGTGTGCACAAACTGCCTGTGGTTGTGTGTGTGTGTGCGTGTGTGTGTATGGAAGAGAAATTCCAAGTTTGAAGAGCTATAGTTTAGTATGATTAGAACAACAAGAGGTAGTATGTAGTGACAAAGTTGGGAGGTAGTTACAGGGGATGCAAAGGAGTCTAGATTTTATTTAGAGATAATGAGGAGACATTTCAGGATTTTTAGAATGAGAAATATAGGATCAAATTTGTAATGTACCTCTGCCCAATGTGATTTTGATAAAAGACATAGTCTAGGTTCTAAGAAAGAACATGGTCCAGCAGAGAGAGAGACGTGCAAACAGCATAAAGTACCACAGGGGTTCATACAATGAACACCTTATCAACTAAATGGCATTTAAAGCTGGTGACAAAATTATTATAAAGTTTACCTAGAAGAATACATGGGTGATAACAACTATTTTTTCACAATGCATATGGGGCAGGGGGACAGGAAGGGAATACCCTGATATAAAAATATACAAGGTATAGTATTACTTTGCTTTCAGTTAGCTATGGCACCCAAGCATACATATTTCTCTCTTGTTCCCCAAGCATGCTGAAATGACAATAAAGTAATACAAAATGCAATAAATTTATAAACTCATGGAGATTTTAGAAGGTGATATCAAACAACCAAAGATTCTGATAAATTCAGTGGGGAAAAAAGGAGACTCAAATCATTTTGGTAAACTTGTGAAGAAGGACCCAGTGCTCAGTGCACACATCAGAGAAGACTGTAGTGGAGGTGGGAGCCATTTTTCACAACACAAATCCCTGATGTCAAGAGGTATACAAAGTGGAAGTGACAAAGGAACTGAAAAATCATAGGAAAAGTGGTGCCCAGAACAGATCTCCCTCCCTTCTTCTCAGAGAGATGAGAGAAAACCCATACCAATTACCTTTATGAAATAATCTAGTCCTCCATTCATAAATGTAAAACAAAAGGAATCCTTAACTATTTGAGATAGGGGAAAGATGTAAGGACATCTCATAAACAACAAGTATTACCAGGCAGATAATTTCAATGCAGGGGCCAGACTTGCAATCAGAACAAAGCTATTCCATGAGCTGCCTCCCTCCCAAATGTACCATTTGTGTTTACAGGAGTGTAGCTGTGCAATTACTAACACTGGGGACATTTATTATTTAAAATTAGCAATAGCTTAGCTTCTAACACAATGAAAAAAAATGAAGAAAGAATAACCTGGATTCAAGCAGAGACAATAGGTTTTCAGTCTTCCGTGCTTACAATTTATCTGGCTTTGAATGTTTGATGTCCTGGATCTTGAAAATACATTCATTCATTCATTCATTCATTGAGTAAGTATGTACACTGAATACCTACCTGTGTGCCTGGTACCCTCCCAGGAGGTTGGGGCACATCCGTGAATGAAATGGAGAAAAATCCCTGTCTAACCTTAGGGAGCTTATATTTTTAGTAAAGCTTACATTTTCATGTATTTCATCTCCTGTAACCTAAGTCTTTAAAGTGTGATCTCATACCAGGATTAGAGGTAATTTTTAGTTTCTCCTTTATTCTCTCATGTCTTCCCAACACAAAAACAACTTTTTCCCCTTTCTTCCTTTATTTATTTAAAGGGGAAGAGAATTGGTAGGAAAGTCAATCTGGCTGCACTGAGAGAGTACATGACAGAAGACCAAATAACTGAATACAAATAACCGAGCTACTTATGTGCAGATGTGTTAATTCATGTGAGTATATACGCAATACAAGAATGTGAATTAAGGCATGGATTTAAGAAACATCAATGAGGGACTTCGCTGGTGGCTCAGCGGTTAATAATCCGCCTGCCAATGCAGGGGACACGGGTTCGATCCCTGGTCCGGGAAAATCCCACATGCCACAGAGCAACTAAGCCCGTGCGCCAAAACTACTGAGCCTGTGCTCTAGAGCCTGTGAGCCACAACTACCAAGACCTCGTGCCACAACTACTGAAGCCTGTGCGACTAGAGCCCATGCTCCAAAACAAGAGAAGCCACCGCAATGAGAAGCACACCCACCGCAACAAAGAGTAGCTCCTGCTCGCTGCAACTAGAGAAAGCCCGAGTGCAGCAACAAAGACCCAACGCAGCCAAAAATAAATATAAATAAATAAATAAATAAATAAATAAATAAATATAAAAGACACATCAACTGTAGACAAGGGATGGATCTGAGAAACAGTAAGGCTTTTCAAGAGGACTCTATCTCCAGCAAGTTTGCTGATGGAGACGTCAAGTTTGAGTCCCAGGTTCCCATTTTGACCTGTGAGAAGAGTTAATGCAGGTCTGTTCTCTCAGTTCTTACTTATCTCTGTAACCATGTCAATAATTCTTCATCAAACCCTAAGAACAAAACTCCTGAACATTCATGTAGTTTCTGGTTAATGATGCTATTCTATACACATGAAGCTGTGGACCAAGACAAATCAGGAGGACAGCAATGTTTAAAGTAAACATGAAGATTAATGATATGTACCTGGTATCTGACATGGGTTTGTACAATGGCTGGTCACCAACAGGTATGTGCCTACGTGAACAGTGAGAACTATAGACTCTAAGACTCAAGCAAACTTCCTTGGGTAGAGACATCTCATAAGAGTCTCTGAGGTTCACAGCTAGAAGGAAAAGTACATCTTGCGTGACTCTTGCAGAGAAGAAAGGATTTTGTGGAAGCCTGTACATGACCTCCTTACCTATGGATATCTTTTTCTTACTGTCCCTGGACTATATCCTTTGCTGTAATAAATCTTAGCTGTGAACACAGCTTTATATTGAGTCATGTGAGTTCTTCCAGTGAACCACTGAACTAGTGGGTAGTCACAGGACCCCCAAGACAGGACCACTGAGTTGACACAAAATTAAGGGGATGGTGGGACACAAGAAAAACTGAATTTAGTTTCCACGTAAGTCGTCTTGATCACCTTCATTACCTTCATTAGAAGACTCCTGAGCAGCAATTTTTTTTTTTTTTACCATTTTAGCTTCATCAGTGGTTCAAAGTTCCCTTCAGCTTTCACTTGCTCTTCTATTATTTCTATTATATTTATAAACAAATATGAAGAAACATCCCTTACTTCAAGGATTTATCCGGTGCATTTTGTGATCTTGTTCCAAATATTATATATACCACCACTATCTTTAAATTCATTAACTTTATTCTTCTCAAAAACCTTTCACTAAGTATCTACCACATATAAGACACTTTGCCAGGTGTTATAGGGATAAAAATATTAAGAAGATAAAGCTCCTATCCTAGAATCCAGAGAAGGACATTTACATAAATATGACAACAGATCTAGGCTTTTCTTAATGTTTCATTTTTAACAGTATTCTAGACACAGGCAATATAAAAGACTGCATCTTTAATGTCATACTGAGATTGAAAGCACTGCATTGTAGCCATATGATAGATCAATCTTCTCATGAAAACTCCTCTGCAATAACATCCAAAAGTCTGAATAATGAGCTATTCCACAGCAGAGTCAATGAGAAACCAAAGGCAGCCAGAGTAATGGTAAAAATATTGCCAGAAGCTACCTCTGCTTCCTGAGGGTGAACACTGGATACAACTGTCTGGCAACTGAATAGCTTTGCTGTCCTTAGGTAAGTTTATGTTTCTGAAATGATCATTCACTGGAATGTGACAGCTAGAAAAAGAAACAATTTTTCATTCCTTCCATATTCACTTTGAGTTCTATTTGCCCGTTAATATAACACCTTTAAAAATCCACATTCTACTTTATTCATGTCTACAACCTCAGAACTGCAAGCCTGACTTTCTTATTAAGTCCCAATTTATATATAAATAATTTATATATGTATATAAGCCCTAATATATATATATTAGTTTACATTAAAGCCAAAACTTACTTCATTCTACACTCATTTCTTTAGAAATGTTAGATCTGTTTTTTAAACAAAGAAAAGAAATAATTATTTTATCATTACTTTGAACACAATTCAAGGATTTTAAGTCGAATATATCTAAAAGAATAAAGAAACATGTATTTTAAAAGTATCCATCTTTTAGAATTTAAAGTACTTTTTTCAGATGTAAGCTTATGGAGTTTTAGAGAAATCCTGCTGTGTACAGATTTCTGACAGAGAAAGAAGCTTCAGAATTGCTAAAGACAATCACAGCCTGCTAATCAGAAGAGTTGCTTTCACTGACTGATGATAGTTCTAGAAAACTCCAGTGCAATAATAGACAAGTATAAGAGAAGCTTAGGGTAGATTTCAAGGGAGGAGAGTGAATACGGAATACAGCTGGCTAATGCTTGAAGTTTTATGGTGTAAGAGAACAGACTGTGAAACAGAAAGAATACAAAAAAGAGAGTCATCATATGTTGGTGGGATAGCTGTAAGAAATGATCATTTTAGAAACATAACCAACCAAATGTAAAGTATTATTGGAGGCACTGGTGCCAAGCCAAACATACCACTACAATTATCACCTATTATAATTACTAACATTTAGTAAGCAGTTACATGTCAGCCACTTGGTAAAGCACCATAAATGGATTCAATCCTTATAATAATCTTGTGAATTAGGTACTACCATCAACCCCATCTTATAAATGAAGAGACCAGGGCTTCCCTGGTGGCGCCGTGGTTGAGAGTCCGCCTGCTGATGCAGGGAACGCGGGTTCGTGCCCCGGTCTGGGAAGATCCCACATGCCGCAGAGCGGCTGGGCCCGTGAGCCATGGCCGCTGAGCCTGTGCGTCTGGAGCCTGTGCTCCGCAGCGAGAGAGGCCACAACAGTGAGAGGGCCACGTACCGCCAAAAAAAAAAAAAAGAGACCAGGGTTAAAGAAGTTAAGCAATTTTCCCATTTTCATAAAGCTAAATAGTCAAAAAGCCAAAATTAGAAATCAAGTCATTTGGTTGCGGATGCTGAGAGAAGTATGCTATTCTGCCTCCTCAACTGGTAGAATAATGGGCCAGTAAATGCTGGGAATATTAACATAAACTGTTTCCTGAATATTCTTCTACAGGGACATTCACAAACAGAAGAACAGAGGTTATATCACCCCACAGTATAAATTTCAAATATTCGAATGGAAAACAAAGGAGAGATGCTGAGAACACTATGGAAATAGCTATCTTTTCACAATATAAAAAATGCAGGGGGTGGAGTCAAGATGGCATACTAGGAGGACACGGAATTCACGTCTCTGAACAACCAGGGCACCTACCAGGCACCAGTGGGGCACCATGGACACCTAAGGGGATGGAAGGAACCCCCAGCGACTGGGTAGGACGGGAGCTATGGGGGGGAGTGAGGGGGGAGGAAAAGTGAAGGCAGGACGGGACTGGTGGTGAGAGGGGTGGCTGGGGGAGGGGAAGGGATCCCATGTCCGAAGGCAGAAATTGGGGACCACTGGGAGGGCAGAGGATCAAAAGGGAGTGTGGCCAGCTTTCCCCTGCCCACTTGGGGCCCCAGGAGCTTGCTGAGATCCTGGGCCTGATCTTCTGCCCACCTAGGCCCCCTCCAGCCACGAGGGTCCTGAGGGAGTGGGAGGGAGGGAAGGGGGAGCAAAAGTAAAGGCCGGACCTCCCGGACGGGCATCCCTGAGGGGTAGCTGGGGGAGGAGAGGAGTTCCTACACCCAGTGGGACACACACACAGTTAGGGGTCCAGCGGGGACCAGGGAGATCCTGGGGGAGACAGTGGGCATGGGGGTGCATGGAAGAGAACACGGCCAGTGCTCTCCCAGTCCACTTAGGCACCAGGGAGCCTACCTAAAATGAAGATTACTTTACCCAAAAAGGATCTCATTCAGATTTGATGGAGAAATCAAAAGCTTTACAGACAAGCAAAAGCTAAGAGAATTCAGCACCACCAAACCAGCTTTACAAGTGCTAAAGGAACTTCTGGAGGCAGGAAACACAAGAGATAAAAAAGACCCAAAAAAACAAACCCAAATCCATTAAGAAAATGGTAATAGGAACATACATATCAATAATGACCTTGAATGTAAATGGATTAAATGCTCCAACCAAAAGACACAGACTGGCTGAATGGATACAAAAACAAGACCCATATGTATGTTGTCTACAAGAGACCCACTTCAGACCTAGGGACACATACAGACTGAAAGTGAGGCGATGGAAAAAGATATTCCATGCAAATGGAAATCATAAGAAAGCTGGAGTAGCAATACTCATATCAGATAAAATAGACTTTAAAATAAAGAAAGTTACAAGAGATAAGGAAGGACACTACATAATGATCAAGGGATCGATCCAAGAAGAAAACATAACAATTATAAATATTTATGCACCCAACATGGGAGCACCTCAATACATAAGGCAAATGTTAACAGCCATAAAAGGAGAAATCAACAGTAACACAATCATAGTAGGGGACTTTAACACCCCACTTACACCAATAGACAGATCATCCAGGCAGAAAATAAATAAGAAACCACAAGCTTTAAATGACACAACAGACCAGATAGACTTAATTGATATCTTAAGGACATTCCACCCAAAAGCAGAAGAATACACTTTCTTCTCAAGTGCACACAGAACGTTCTCCAGAACAGATCACATTTTGGGTCACAAATCAAACCTTGGAAAATTTAAGAAAACTGAAATCATATGAAGCATCTTTTCCAACCACAACATTATGAGATTAGAAACCAATTAAAGGAAATAACAGTAAAAAACACAAATACATGGAGGCTAAAGAGTGTGCTGCTAAATAACCAAGAGATTACTGAAGAAATCAAAGAGGAAATCAAAAAATACCTAGAAACAAATGATAATGAAAACACGACGATCCAAAACCTATGGGACACAGCAAAAGCAGTTCTAAGAGGGAAGTGCATAGCAATTCAGGCTCACCTCAAGAAACAAGAAAAATCTCAAATAAACAATCTACCTTATACCTAAAGTAACTAGAAAAAGAACAAAGAAAACTCAAAATTATAGAAGGAAAGAAATCATAAAGATCAGAGCAGAAATAAATGAAATAGAAACAAAGAAAACAATAGCAAAGATCAATAAAACTAAACGCTGGTTCTTTGCAAAGATAAACAAAATTGATAAACCTTTAGCCAGACTCATCAAGAAAAAAGGGGAGAGGATGCAAATCAATAAAATTAGAAATGAAAAAGGAGAGATTACAACTGACACCGCAGAAATACAAAAGATCGTAAGAGACTACTACAAGCAACTATATGCCAATAAAATGGACAACCTGAAAGAAATGGACAAATTCCTGGAAAAGTACAACTTTCCAAGACTGAACCAGGAAGAATTAGAAAATATAAAAAGACAAATCACAGGTAATGAAATTGAAACCATAATTAAAACTACTAGAACTAATCAATGAATTTGGTAGGGTTGCAAGATACAAAATTAATGCACAGAAATCTCTTGCATTCCTATACACTAACAAAAGATCAGAAAGAGAAATTAATGAAACAATTCCATTTACCATCTCAACAAAGAGAATAAAATACCTAGGAATAAACCTACCTAAGGAGGCAGAAGACCTGTATTCAGAAAACTATAAAACACTGATGAAAGAAATCAAAGATAATATAAACAGATGGAGAGATATACCATGCTCCTGGATTGGAAGAATCAATATTGTGAAAATGACTTTACTACCCAAAGCAATCTACAGGTTCAATGCAATCCCTATCAAATTACCAACGGCATTTTTCACAGAACTAGAACAAGAAATTTTACAATCTGTATGGAAACACAAAAGACCCTGAATAGCCAAAGCAATCTTGAGAAAGAAAAACGGAGCTGGTGGAATCAGGCTCCCTGACTTCAGACTATACTACAAAGCTACAGTCATCAAGACAGTATGGTACTGGCACAAAAACAGAAATACAGATCAATGGAACAGGACAGAAAGCCCAGAGATAAAGCCATGCACATATGGTCACCTTACCTTTGATAAAGGAGGTAAGAATATACAATGGAGAAAAATCAACCTCTTCAATAAATGGTGCTGGGAAAAATGGACAGCTACATGTAAAAGAATGAAATTAGAACACTCCCTAAAAGCCATACACAAAAATAAACTCTATTTATTTTTGGGCCAGACACTATAAAACTCTGAGAGGAAAACATAGGCAGAACACTCTATGACATAAATCACAGCAAGATCCTTTTTGACCCACCTCTTAGAAAAATGGAAATAAAAACAAAAATAAACAAATGGGACCTAATGAAACTTAAAAGCTTTTGCACAGCAAAGGAAACCATAACAAGACGAAAAGACAGAATTTCCATTTCTCAGAATGGAGAGAAAATATCTGCAAATGAAGCAACTGACAAAGGAGTAATCTCCAAAATATACAAGCAGCTCATGAAGCTCAGTATCAAAAAAACAAGCAACCCAATCCAAAAATGGGCAAAAGACCTAAACAGACATTTCTCCAAAGAAGACATACAGATGGCCAACAAATGCATGAAAAGATGCTCAACATCACTAATCATTAGAGAAATGCAAATCAAAACCACAATGAGGTATCACCACACACTGGTCAGAATGGCCATCATCAAAAAAATCTACAAACAGTAAATGCTGGAGAGGGTGTGGAGAAAAGGGAACCCTCTTGCACTGTTGGTGGGAATGCAAATTGATACAGCCACTATGGCAAACAGTATGGAGGTTCCTTAAAAAACTAAAAATAGAACTACCATATGACCCAGCAATCCCACTACTGGGCATATACCCTGAGAAAACCATAATTCAAAAAGAGTCATGTACCACAATGTTCACTGCAGCACTATTTACAATAGCCAGGATATGGAAGCAACCTAAATGTCCATCAACAGATGACTGGATAAAGATGTGGCACATATATACAAGGGAATATTACTCATCCATAAAAGGAACAAAGTTGAGTTATTTGTAGTGAGATGGATGGACCAACAGTCTGTCCTACAGAGTGAAGTAAGTCAGAAAGAGAAAAGTACCATATGCTAACACATATATATGGAATTTTAAAAAGCGGTACTGATGAATCTAGTGGCAGGGCAGGAATAAAGACGCAGATGTAGAGAACAGACTTGAGGGCATGGGGAGAAGGGGAAGCTGGGATGAAGTGAGAGAGTAGCAGTGACGTGTACACACTACCAAATGTAAAATGGATGGCTAGTGGGAAGCTGCTGCATAGCACAGGGAGATCAGCTCGGTGCTTTGTAACCACCTAGAGAGGTGGGATAGGGAGGGTGGGAGGGAGGCTCAAGCAGGAGGGGATGTGGGGATATATGTATACATATAGCTGATTCACTTTGTTGTACAGCAGAAACTAACACAACATTGTAAAGCATTCATACTCCAATAAAGATGTGGAAAAAAAAAGGCAAAGGAGAACATCTTTGAAGAAAAGTACAATGTTGGCTCATCCAAAACAAAAAGGTCTGATTTTCAAACTCTATAGGTTCTAAGTAAAGCAAACTACTGAATGCAACCAATACATGCACTGTGAGTAGTGAAATGGAGAGACAGCATAGTAAATTGGCTTTGAGTATGGACCATGGAGTCAGGCTGCCTGGGATCTAATCCTGGCTGCACTACAAATAAGGAGAGTTACATAGTCTCTGTGTCTCAATTTCCTAATCTCTATAAAAACAAATATATATATATATATGTACTGTTTCTGTACCTACCTCAAAAAATAATTAAATAGAAAGTACTAAGTTAATGTTAGCAACTTTTATTGTTAAATTTAAGTACCTAGAATTGAATGCTAAGTCATTTTCAATAAATGCTCTCATGCAAAATTTCCATACACTCCAGCACTAAATTTCATACACAATGAATTTGATTATAATCATTGTACAAACATATTTCTAAAAAGTCACTAGGAATCAGGGCTTCTGTGAAATAAAATGAAAACAAAACAAAATAAAATGAGTGCTATCACTATCTTTTTCTTCCATGAGGGAATTAAAATGACAGCACATCTAGTCTCACCTTACAGAAATCAAAAATGACAAATGAATACATAAATGAACATGGTCTTTCATAAGATGAGAATTTCTAATAGAAATATCTTACTGTAATCTTACTATCACAACAATAAAATTTTGATAATTCATCTAAAACAATCTCTTCTTTGGGACAGTGGTTCTCACATCTGTTTGGATGGTAATGCACAAGCAAGAGAGGGTGCTCTTTACAGAACCCCCAAAATGATGATGTTGTAGTTAATGGCAACATAAGAAATAAAAAAAACTTTACTAGATTATGGACTGAATATGCATATGCAACATAGATGCATATTCTCTAATATGAAAATAATAACCACAAACCTCTATCTATGAAAAAATCTAAGCAAGAGCAATGTCATTTTTTCATTAACATTAATTTGGTACTTGTTAGTAATAACAGTTGCTAACTTCTGAATACCTACTACATGCCAGGGCACGCAATATGCCAAAGAGACTGAGGTGCATATCTTACTTGTAACTTATTTACCTTACTCACAACCGTATGAGGTAGTCATCATTATTTTCATTTTGACAGTAGAACAACTGAGGTTTCAAAAAGGTTAGATATAATTTAACTGAAGTTCAAACAACAGGGAAGGGAAAGAGCAAGGACTCAAACCTGTCTGACTCAAACTTTGCACTCTTAACCACAACACTAGACTTCAATGCAATAAAATCTAAAAATTTAAACATTTTACATAATTAAATTTTATATGAATCAGAAATGATCAATATTAACCAATTTTAAGAATAAAACATATGTATCAGTGGGGAGGACCATTTAAGAATCATTGCCGAGAATCTAACATAAGCATGGCAAAAGCTGTTAAAAGAGTAGACCTTAAATGTTTCCAACACAAAAAAGTAATGGTAATTATTTCATGTGACACAATGGAGGTGTTAGCTAATGCTATGGTGGTAATCATTCTGTAATATATTCATGTATCAAAGCAATACATTTTACACCTTAAACTCACACAATATTATGTGTCAATTATATCTCAATAAAGCTGGGGGAAAAAAGAATCACTAATAAGCCTGCTATTAAAATTATTCTGGAAATTATTCCAAAGTTCCAACTGTAACATGCTTTGGTTAAGTACACAGCTAACAAAATCTAGTTCTAAAAGCTGTAATTCAAATGAAGGTCTTCTTACTAGGATATAAGCCAACTGTAAAATCAATCACGGATCAATTAACCTAACTAACTTAATTCCTCAAAGAGAGGAGATATTTTTAGAGAACATAATTAAGTTTGTAGCCATTCTGGAATTTACTTATTTTAATTTGAGGAGGCACAAGGGCTAGTGTTGTCAAAAAGAAAAAGATAATCCTTAGTCTTTTTAGTTGAACTGCTATTTGCTAAAGGAAATACTACTGATATATTGAGTTTTGTAGCAAGTCTTCTAACACTGCCCTACATGTCCATGATTTCTAATTTCATATTATTGTAATCAGCATATCTATAGCCATAATTGGAAGGACAGAAAACTAGATAAAAATAATTCTCATCAATGAGAAGAACAATGAAAAGATTATTCATAGCTCAAACATGTCTAGGTCAATCCAACTTAGAATCTTATTATTCTGGAATGAATTTTTACTAAAAGACAAGTGTCTTAAGTCTGCATTGGATAGCTATTAAAGACAAGAAAATCAATTGATATTAATCATTAAATTTAAAAATAATCTTAAGTCAAGCCATAAAATGCATCTACCTTATGATATGCATTGCCTGGTAAAGTATTTCAGACTGATCAACTCCAAGAACCTTCTTTGCCCCAGCTTTAGCAGCAAACATAGAGAGAATTCCAGTTCCACAACCAACATCCAAAACTACCTGGTGTAATAAAAAAACAGATGTTATCGAGAAGGTCTAATACTTTAAATCCTATTCATATATGATGATGTTTCTGGCTAGGAATAGATAACAAAATTTAAACTTTACTGATCAAATATGGTAATAATTTCTCTTTGGGGAAATAGAAAATATAATTACATTAAGTTGTTTTAAATTCGTAACAGTGTTTTGGCCACAGTCTGCTGCAATCAGATGCAACAATGTAAATTTAAGAAATGTTTTATATGAAATAAGCAATTCCCACAGACTTATTAAGGGGGAATTAGTCTCTTTTTTATTGCCTTATTGTATGTATGCTCTAATTTAGGCTTAGTAATTCTAAATTTTAACAGAAATAAACTTTCTCAAGTTTGAGTGGCAGGAATTAAGCAAGATAGCCTGATCCAGTACAATTTAAAAATGGTTATAAAGGAATCATGAATGGAATATTACCCAGCCATAAAAAGAAACAAAATTGAGTTATTTGTAGTGAGGTGGATGGACTTAGAGTCTGTCATACAGAGTGAAGTAAGTCAGAAAGAGAAAAACAAATACTGTATGCTAACACATATATACGGAATCTAAAAAAAAATTGGTTCTGGTGAACCCAAGGGCGGGACAGGAATAAAGACGCAGACGTAGAGAAGGGACTTGAGGACACGGGGCAGGGGGATAGAAAGAGAAGCTGGGACAAAGTGAGAGAGTGGCATGGACATATATACACTACCAAATGTAAAATAGCTAGGTAGTGGAAAGCAGCCACATAGCACAGGGAGATCAGCTCGGTGCTTTGGGACCACCTAGAGGGGTGGGATAGGGAGGGTGGGAGGGAGGCACAAGAGGGAGGGGATATGGGGATATATGTATAAATATAGCTGATTCACTTTGTTATACAGCAGAAACTAACACAACATTGTAAAGCAATTATACTCCAATAAATATGTAAAAAAAAAATAAAGGAATCATGGATATAGAATATTGCCATAACCCCTCCACTTCCAAAATTAAATGTTCAACTCATTTTAATAATACAGGTACAATAAAAACAAACTGGCTTCTAGAACTCAGTAACTTGAGAGTTTAATTTTTAAAAATGATATTCATTATCATTGGTGAAAGAAATAAGAAGAACCAAATTTAAGATGTTATTGGGGATAGGCGGGGAGCAATTATTTCTAATCAAGAATTTCACACGGTTCTTCCCAGAACAGTATAGTGAAACGTGCTTGGTTCATAGTAAAAAACAAATTACCAAGGAAACACATTCAGCAAAATACTCAGAGGTACACTAGAAATTACTGAAAACTGTAGTGCCTTAAGTCTTTCATTACCAATGACCTGAAACCCTATATACTTGTCTCAAAATATGAAATTATTTCAGTAGTCTTCTACTATAAGTATTCACTGAGCATTACTAAGTGCAGGCATTGATCATGGTGATGGGGTACAGCAACAAACAAGACCAAGTCCCTGTCCTAATAGAGCTTACAATCTTGTGGGGGAGACAATGAACAGACCAAGAAGAGAGAATAAAGAACAGAGAATGTTAACGGAGAATAGTAGTGTTATAAAGAAAACTCAAGCACAGAGTAGACGTTAAGAGCAAGGGGCGGGGGACACACTCTTTTAGAATTTTAGATAGGTCTGCGAATACTTCTCTGATACATGTGAGCAGAGAAGGAAATGAAGTAAAGGAGTGTGCCAGGCAAAGATCTGGAGGAAGTGTCTTCTAGCCATAGAAGATATTAAATGCAAAGCACAAGATTCCAGGCAAAGCAAGAAGGCCACTGTAGCTGAGCTGGGTGAGAAAGGTTCCTTGGCGGTGAGATCAGGGTTAAGCAGGGGTCAGATCATATAAAGCCCCTGGATTTTATTCTGAGTAATGGGAAGCTACTGTAAGAAAAATAGAACTAGAATTAAGAATCTATTATATTTTTCAACAATTACTTTTTCACTAGGTAAAACATTCATACAGTTTAAACATCAAAAAGTGTATTTATTTATCCTTCAAAATAATTTTTATGCATATACAATGCAATACTATATATGTATTTCCTTCCCTCCTTTACACAAATGGAAGCATATTATACCCACTGTGCTACACATTGCTTTTTTCCTTAACAATATAATTTAGAGATCTTTCCATATCAGTTTATAGAACTTCTTTCTCTTATATAGCTGTATAGGATTCCGTATCATGGTTGTACCATAATCTACTGATCCAGTTCTCTACTGATGGACATTTACGTAGTTCCTGAAATTTTACCATGACAATCAATGCTGTAAATAACATTATACCTAATCCCATTCATACATGAGTAACTCTACAGATGTACAAAGGAGTAAATCTATTCCTAGAAATAAAAACACTGGGTCAGAGAGAATATACATATTTGTAATTCTGCTAAACATAAATTACCCGCCATATGGCAATTCTACTCATGAAGACTCAAATCAGCAATGTGTAAGGGCCAATTTCCTCACAGGTGACACTAGCCCATATAATCAAACTTTCAGATTTCTGCCAATATGGCAAGTACAAAATAATGATATACTGGTCTAGATTTAATGTGCATTTCCATTATCATGAGGCTTTGCAACATATTTCACATCTTGTAGAGCCATCTGTAGTTCTATGTGAACCATCTATTTTAGCCTTTCTCCATTTCTCCACCAAGTTGTTAGTTCTTCTCTTATCAAATTTTATCAAATAAGAGTTCTTTGTTAGTGAAGAGCAGACCTTTGTAATACGACTTGCAATGTTTTCTCTCAGCATATGATTTTTCGCCTTTTGATTCTGCTTAAACTGATCTTTGCTATGTAGAAATTCTTTACTAACAGTCAAACTCATTAATTTTTTCTTTTAATGGCTTCTGGATTTTGATCATAATTAGGCCAACTTAGCCCATATTCTCTCCTATTTCATTCACACTTCCTTCTGGTACATTTATAGTTTCATTACTACCGTTTTTTTTTTTTTTTAAATCATAGTATACACTAAGAGGTATGGTTCCAACTTTACTTCTGTTCAGAAAGCTAACCAATTGTCCCAACATGTTATTAAACAGTCTGTGTTTGCATCCCCCCGAAATTCACACGTTGAAATACTAACCCCCAAGGTGATGGTATTAGAAGCTGGGGCCTTTCGGAGGTGATTATGTCATGGGGACAGACCAAAACACACAGAAATTTTAGTGAATGCTGAAGGTCCCTGTCTCAATTCATTCAGTATGTTATAACAAAAATACCATAAACTGAGTGGTTTGTAAACAACAGAAATTTATTTCTCACAGTTCTGGAGGCTGGAAAGTCTAAGATCAAGGCACAGGTTGACTCTGGTGAGGGCCTGCTTTGTGGTTCACAGACATGACTTCTTGCTGTGTCCTCACATGACAGAGGAGAGGAAGGGATCCCTCTGGAGATCTGTGTATATTTTGGTTTATTTCTAGATTTTTATTCTGCTCCATTAATCTGTACAATCACGTACCAATAATTATTCTAATTACAGAAGCTTGGCAGAATTTCTGTCTAGTAAAGCTGGTCCACCTTCACTGCCAATTGTTTTCACAGTGTTTCTGGACAATTTTATATGTTTATTTTCCCACAAGAACAAGAAAATCAGCTTGTCTATGGTTTCTCCGTTTTTTTTTTAAGTCTTAGCATTTTTATAGGGATTGCACTAAAATATAAATTTATGGAACACAGACAATTTTATTTTGTGTTTTCCATTCAGGAACATGGTATGACTTTCAATTTGTTTAAATCATCTGTTACGTTCTTCAGGAGTTTGGGGTTTTAAAAAATCTTTTTCATCTAAGTCCTGCACATTAGTTAAGTCTGTTCCTACACATTTTATCTTCTGTATTGTTTACTAGTGTAAGTGAAGTCTGTTCCATTACATCTTTTTTTAAAATTAATTAATTAATTTATTTTTGGCTGTGTTGTGTCTTAGTTGCTGCACGCGGGCTTTCTCTAGTGCGGCGAGCGGGGGCTACTCTTTGTTGTGGTGCACAGGCTTCCCATCGCGGTGGCTTCTTTTGTTGCAGAGCCCAAGCTCTAGACACACGGGCTTCAGTAGTTATGACATGCTGGCTCAGTAGTTGTGGCTTGCAGGCTCTACAGTGCAGGCTCAGTAATTGTGGCGCACGGGCTTAGTTGTTCCACGGCATGTGGGATCTTCCCGGAGCAGGGCCCAAACCCGTGTCCCCTGCACTGGCGGGCGAATTCTTAACCACTGCGCCACCAGGGAAGCCCTGTTCCATTATATCTTGAAAATATAATACACCAAAACTGACTCCAGAAGAGACAGAATCTAAACAGTCTAATTTCTATTGAAGAAATAAGGTTGCCAAAAGGCTACTGCTCTAAGAAGGACGTGGCCCAGATGGCTCCACAGGGAGAATGTGACTGTTCCTGTACATGTGGCCTATCTGGGTGAGTCAGCACATTTTAACATAACCACTTCACACACAAGAAAGTTTAAAATTATAAGGTGCAATCTATACAACATCACTGCAAGCAAACTGCAACATTTTTTTAATGTTACAAATAAAATATATTAACCACAACATCAAGAAAATACTATAACACAGAGCATATATATTTATAGTATGGTTATAGTATATCAGTTTGAAATATTATGTGGCATAAAATATAAAAATATATATAACACGGGCTTCCCTGGTGGCACAGTGGTTGAGTCCACCTGCCGATGCAGGGGACATGGGTTCGTGCCCCGGTCTGGGAAGATCCCACATGCCGCAGAGCGTCTGGGCCCATGAACTGTGGCCGCTGAGCCTGCGCGTCCGGAGCCTGTGCTCCGCAACGGGAGAGGCCACAACAGTGAGAGACCCGCGTACCGCAAAAAAAAAAAAAACACAAAAAAACCCAAAAAATATATATATATAACACAATAGTAAGTGATAACTTCCCAAGAACTTTCATTGAAATAAGATATTTGCAAAATTAAAATATTAAAAATAAAAGATCAGTGTGGAATTTAGAAGTTTGATAGCACAGGGCTTTGGCAATGGTGTTTGGGAATATCAACACCCACACAGTTTCTGGAAAGACAAGTTGGCAGCACTAAAACCATCCTGGGTAGAATGACCTAGGGAGGCCACTGCTAGGAATTTATCTTATTATTCTACTCTCATATTTATAAAAAGATTTTTAATATTTTATATTTTTACATGCAGCATTATTTCTAATATAACTTAAAACAATTTATGGACAATTTTACATTGGGTTTTTGAGCCATTAAAATAATGTTAATAAGGGATTATCTTAGAGAAATTGCTGAACTACAAAAGCTAAGTACAGAAGGGTATGTATCATTTACTCCAATTAGAGTGTGTGTTCTTTTTTAAGACTATACATACACACACATATATAATTTATATACATATGCATATATATATATAAAATTCTTCTTTAACCTTTTCTGAAGGAAGGAGAGCCTCAGACAAGGAAAGTAACAGATCCAGAATCATAGAGCTGGTAATTTGTAAAGGTAGCACTCAAACATACATAGGTCAATCTGCTTTTTAAAGCCTATATTTAAATTATATTTTAAATTATATACTAATTATTTATTACATCTAGCTCAGATTTAGGTAGTTGGGCAAATAAACTAAAATCTGGTAGAATCAAAGAAAGAGGTAGAAATGCTAACAGAATACACTAACATTATTTTATAAAATGATGAAGGAATGTGATTCACTGTTTCTAAAAAAAAAAAAAAGGGAAAAAGTGCGTCAATTTTAACTTAGATAATAATCAAAAGCATAAAAAAGGCACCTAACTGTGAATTTCTTTGATGAACTACAAATAGAAATTAATTATGAGTGAGTGATAACACAATTACGCCACCCAAAGTTAAATTAAATCTGAGAAACCATATGTCCTCCACAGGAGCTTTGTGAATTAAAACAATATTAAGAAAGAAATGAAGGAAAGGAAGTAGGAAGGGAGGGATGGAGGGAGAAGGGAATGAAGGAAGGAAGACATTTTAAATTTATAAGCACCTTTCTGAAAAATAAATCTCTACCATTCACTAAATAATATGATACAGAAGCTAGTGCTGTGATACAAAATTTGTCTACCTAATGGAGATAAAAGCAAACAAAAACAATGGTAATAAAACTTAAGAAAACATGTTATTTCATACATTTTTTAAAAGAACTATATTTAAATAATTTCATGAACATGTTCTGTCATGGCACACAGAAATTACATGACTTATATATGTAAAATAGTGTTAATTAAAATATGACTAATGAATCCCACCCTAATTACTCATTCTATTTTAACATAACAGTTTCAAAGTGTAGTGGCACAGGGTTAAGGGCACTAGACTAGGACTAAAACCCGCGTTTGTTTGCTTTTTTTTTAGCTGTCTGTTTTAGGGAAAGTCAATTAACCTACTGGTTTCAAATTTCCTCATGTGAAAAATAGAGATGAATACATACCTGCTATGAATACACCATATCGGTATATTGTATAGCAACAATGAGACAACATGCTTGAAAGTATTTTATAAATTATCAAATGCTATTTAAATATGTGTTGTATATTTTTTAAATCTGTAGTCATAGTATAATATAAAGAAAAGTATCCCAAATCATTTAAAAATATGAAAGCTCTAGATTACTTAATATTATTAATTATAGAAAATTATATCCTGAATATACTTCAAAGAGTTAGAAATTGACACACATATATTTTACATCACAGTATACTTTTGAGAAAACACAAATGCCAAGCAAAATTAATTACACATTGATAAATTAAATGAAAGCATCTTAGGCAAAGTACTAAGGAAAAATACTCCCTGTTTATTAGTAAGCCCCTTTCTGACTTGGGCAGATTTAATCTCTTCAGTAAAAGCAGTAAGTGGAACACAAAATAATTAAACATTCTATGTGTTCCATGGTCACGTATTTTGTCCAAAAATGTATAATATATACAATATTTCTATAAGACTGTTACAAATGAAAAATTAAAAGCAGAAAGGGACTGTGTATAGGTCTATGAACCCAGTAAGATGTGCTTCATATACATAGAAATATTCATAATTACTTAATTTCCCAATGATTAACCTTATGTTTACTAATACTTGTGCCTTTTCAGTATTTTCTTATATAATATAACACAAAAGTCTATTCAGAGCATATTGAAAAAGAAACTTCTAACTACTTTTACTTAAGGAATTCTTATGGCATTCATATCAAAAAGTATTTTTAAAAAGATGGCTCAAAGAAAGAAAATGATACTGCTTTTATAAAAACAAAAATCATAAAATTTTAGAACCAGAAAGGTTTAAAAAATCGTTGTATTTTTATTTATTTTTTATTTTTTAACATCTTTATTGGAGTATAACTGCTTTACCATGCTGTGTTAGTTTCTGCTTTATTAACAAAGTGAATCAGCTATACATAAAAAATCATTTTACAAGTGAAGCCCACAGAGATTCACCACTGTCTAAAATTACTATGTAGATGGTTCCTAAGAAGCCAGGCAGGACTAGTTATTCCCAGAGTAGAACATGGTTAATTTCTATACAACATATTAAGGAAAAAATAAAATAAAAATCTAGGCAAAATCGAACTGTAAATATAAGGCAACTTTTTTTTTTTTTTTTTTTGCAGTACGCGGGCCTCCCACTGTTGTGGCCTCTCCCGCTGCGGAGCACAGGCTCCGGACGCGCAGGCTCAGCAGCCATGGCTCACGGGCCCAGCCGCTCCGCGGCATGTGGGATCTTCCTGGACCAGGGCACGAACCTGTGTCCCCTGCATCGGCAGGCGGACTCTCAACCACTGCGCCACCAAGGAAGCCCAACAATGTGGTTTTTTAGACAAATATTAAATAAATTGTTTCAGCACTTGGGTGCAAACATAAAAACTATAAAAAAAATTCTTAGTCTCTGCTGCAAAAACATATAAAAAAATACAAAAAGGTCAAGTATAAAGAACTGATAAAAACTAACACTTTAAAAATAAAATAATCATTTGTCTATAGGGGAATTAGCAAAAACAAAGAAACACACACCATCATTACCTCATAGGTAATGCTTTGGCCAAAAGGTATCAGAACACCATATAAATTTCGCAGGTCCAACTTGGCTAGATCACAAGTGAAACACCGCTCTTAGGAAACAGGTATGGAAAATGAGAAGCCAATCTACATGATATTCCAAACAACATAAAAATCAGGGAAAGAGCTTTTCAACATATAAAGGTTGTTAATCACTGCTGCAACATCACGTAAAGCTCATGAAATCACCTGATAGAAGTATCTTTTAAATGGAGGTGAAAGGGGAATGTTACCAATATACATGTTCTTGAAGTAGAAAGACTGGGGAAAAATTCCCAAGCAAAAGTATATAAGTGGCAGAGACGATAATATATTTGACTAAATTAGTGGACTAATTTCCAATGAGGAGGAACAAAAACAGAAAACCTGAACTTTTAGATAACCATGCCAATGTAGAGAGGGAGGGAAGGAGAAAGTGAAGAAGAAAAATGGAAAAATTCACAAGGGAGGAAAAACAAATGACACATTTTTAACACACCCACCCATATACAAAGTGAAAGATCACCTTTGAAATAACCTGAGGCAGTATTAACACTAACTGTAAAATTTAAAGTAACTCAGGGCTTCCCTGGTGGTGCAGTGGTTAAGAATCCGCCTGCCTATGCAGGGGACATGGGTTCGAGCCTTGGTCCGGGAAGATCCTACATGCTGTGGAGCAACTAAGCCCGTGCACCACAACTACTGAGCCTGTGCTCTAGAGCCTGCAAGCCACAACTACTGAGCCCACGTGCCACAATTACTGAAGCCCGAGCACCTAGAGCCTGTGCTCCGCAACAAGAGAAGCCACTGCAACGAGAAGCCCGCACACCGGAACAAAGAGTAGCCCCCACTTGCCGCAACTAGAGAGAGCCCATGTGCAGCAACGAAGACCCAATGTAGCCAAGAATAAAAATTTTAAAAATTTAAAAAATAAAGTAACTCATAAAAGGGTAAATAAATGAGGTCTTAAAAGAAAGCACATAAATTGTACCTTATAATATTTGACCCTACCTACCAATAATGACTTCTTAAAATTATTAATTTGTAACTAATTAACACAAACTAAAATAATAATTAAAAGTGCTTTAATACAGAGCTATACATTTGAAATGAACAGGAATCACAGTAAATCAAAAATATGGTTTAAGCAAAATTATCTGGATAAGCAAAGTTTAACTAAGCTATGTCACTGTAATTAATTAATTTAAAAATTAATTTTAATTAATTTCAATTAAAAAAAAAGAGTATATTGAATGACAGCACCAATGAGCATTTCTGCTATCAGTATACTGCACCACAGGGCAGCATCATAAAAGTTTTCCATGAAATAAAGCCAGTGTACATGAAATCAACTGCTATCACAATGATGACCTAAGAGAGGATTTCTGCTGCCCAAGATCCACATGAAATGTACAATTCTGTAGTCTGTGCTACTCACCTTATCTTTGAAGATATGTGGATTTTGGTATATAAAATCTCGGTAACTTTCTGTTCGTACTTTGTCCTAGGGTAGAAAGAGGAAGACATTGTGTTTACAGGATAGTCTGAACAAATAAAAATATTTAAGGAAGATATTTGCTAATTTATCACACACTTCTAGTTTCCATAGCTATATTTTGCCTGGAAAACCAAGCCTAATCTTTTTTTCCTAAAAGAAAATAATAAAGAATGGAAATAGCAACAACACACAAAGAAAACGTTTAAGAACAACACTGAAAGTCAAATAAGACCTAAGTTCTTAAAAATGTACATATTTTCATCTTGACATGCACTGTAAGACTTCAAGTGATAATTAATGCTAGTAGAAGATGAACATGATGTTTTACTCCTTTAAATAGGGCCTGGAATCTAGAGCCTGATTCCCTGTGGTAGAACTATGTTAAAATATGGGAGGAAAGAACCAAACTAGATAGATGTAAAAGTTACAGTTACGTATGAAAAATGAAGCTCAACTGAGTATAGTTTCCTAAGAAAGTCACTGATCAGCACCTATCTGATTTATAATCCTGTTTTGTTTCTAGAAATGTCTGTAGTAGGAAATGATGCTTAAAAGCCTATAAGCCTAGGGCTTCCCTGGTGGCGCAGTGGCTGAGAGTCTGCCTGCTGATGCAAGGGACACGGGTTCGTGCCCTGGCCTGGGAAGATCCCACATGCCGCGGAGCAGCTGGGCCCGTGAACCGTGGCCGCTGAGCCTGCGTGTCCAGAGCCTGTGCTCCGCAACGGGAGAGGCCACAACAGTGAGAGGCCTGTGTACCGCCAAAAAAAAAAAAAAAAGAGCCTATAAGCCTAAAAGTCAATCGCTTGAGCCCCGCAGACCAGATTGCAAGACTTCTCCACTATGGAGTCTCACAAGACCTGTGACCAAGGCAGGCACTGAATGCTAACATTTATGTTGGTGCATGAACAGAGCTGATTTCCTTTTAAATCACCTCGGCTGAGACACACGCTGACAGCAAATTCAGCAGTAAGGGGCTCTGCTGCCAAGTGAGTAAAATGAGTATGATGAAAAATAACTCAGACCGGGAATTCTAGTTTTCGGTTTCACACTAGGTTAAAAAAAAAAAAAAAAAAAAAAGTAGTTACACTAAATACTACAACATAAAACTTTACACAGTCCATACCCTCCAAAAAAACTTTTATGCCAATACTGGGATTTAAAAAAAAGTACAAAGAGGGGCTTAAATTAAAAGGCAAGCTGTTTTACTTAATTGCTGGATCTAAAAAAGGGAAATTCCATAATTAATTCCATGTTTTCTGATGGAATTACTTCTAATTGCTTTACAAACAAAATTTTAAATCACATTTTAAAAACTGAAATCTTTCCCTCAATGTATTTTAAGAATTACTATGGGGCTTCCCTGGTGGCGCAGTGGTTAAGAATCTGCCTGCCAATGCAGGGGACACGGGTTCGAGCCCCGGTCTGGGAAGATCCCACATGCCGCAGAGCAACTAAGCCTGTGCGCCACAACTACTGAGCCTGCGCTCTAGAGCCCACGAGCCACAACTACTGGAGCCCATGTGCCACAACTACTGAAGCTGAGCCTAGAGCCCGTGCTCTGCCACAAGAGAAGCCACTGCAATGAGAAGCCCACACACCGCAAGGAAAAGTAACCCCCGCTCGCCGCAACTAGAGAAAACCCCTGTGCAGCAACAAAGATCCAATGCAGCCAAAAATAAATAAATTTTAAAGAAAAGAATTACTATGAGAACTTCATATTTTAAATGAATTTAAACATAGTGTTAATTAATTTAAAAACTGTCTTTTTTAAAAAAAACATACCATTTCATACATTTCTACCATTTTTATACCCTTCTTACACTGTAACCAGTGATTTTTGCTGACACAACAAAACCTACAAAGGGTGAACATCAGTGAAGAAGGCAGTCACTCGGAAAGCTCTCACCAATCACACTGCCTCGCCGCTGCTCTAACTTAATCACTAGCATCCCAACTCCTGTCCTAAATCCATGCACTGCTGCTTAGCTCAACTACAATCCTTCATCCAGTCTCTTCCTACATATCCATCTGCTTTTGCTCATATGCTCATACTGGTGCAATGAAATTCAAAGTCTACTAAACACAGTGCTGTGGACATAGCAGAGCTTCAATTTAATAAATGAATTTTTGAGAGGAAAATTCACTAAACATAAAATTCAAGCAAATCAAAGACTAGCCCTCAAACCATTTCTAAAAATTTATTCTAACAAAAGACTAACTCTTCAATATAAAATAAGGTAATAAACAGAAATAAAGTTATCTTTTGCACTAACCTAGTAAAACTAAGAAGCACAAAAGAATAAAATTAGAGGTCCAATATTAAGAAGCAAGACAATCTTTTAAGGCTAGTACAGTGTCATGGAATAATTCCTACCAATATTAAAAAATTTTAAGTATAAGACTAAAGACAACAGAAAAGTTATATATTATAAATTTTACCTATATAAGTAACAGTATGTTTTAAATATATAGGCTCATGAAGGTGGACAGAATGCAAGAGTCAGCTGCAGATACAATGAGGAAAATGCAGTAACGAAAAATTAATGGTACTATAATCTGTGATAAATGTTCACCACGATGAACAATGTTTTACTTGGGGGGGGGGAAAAAAGGAGAGTGATGCATCTCCGAATTATAACATTAGCAACAATGACTCTTCTTCAGAAAGATAAAGTGGCAAAGGATTCTGAAAGTTAATGTCCACTACTATCCCGTTATCTCTAGAATTCAAAAAAGTATCTTCACCTTGACTCTGGAAAATAAGATTACAAACTGTCTTTATTTATAATTATAATCACAACATATGCCAAAAAAGTGTCATTAAAATACCTGTGACTAGTAAGTAACAAAAAATCCAAATATTGTTATAAAAGCAAGGCCAATTCTAAGCATAAAAATAAGTCCTGTATGCATGGCTTCTCAATTTTAATTTATTTATAAAGATCAGGTGAGACTCCAGTAGTAGCACAACCCTGAACAAATTATGTGTGCTAAGAACTGTTTTGATAAGAAACAGAAGAAATATTGCTTGATATAAGGCACATTTCATATTCATCCACAGTATGTAACTTAACAAAACATAAAATGGACAAATAGTTCTTTTTGAATGAAATATATCCATATTTCCTATGAAGACTTAATCAAGTTATCTCCAAGGAGAAGGTGGTTACATTGTATAACAGCAAAGGGGAATTAAGGCATGGAAAATTATATTAATAAGGAGTCTTAAGTGATTCTCTAAAAGTGAGAACACAGCACTGGAAACTTCCAGCTGGAACTTCTTAAATATATATGTACATCAAAAGGACTTAAAATATTCCATCAGGTGTAAAGATCCTCTAGTTGTTGATACAGAGCTACAAGGGTCCAGGACAGAGATTTGGAAGTAAGTCCAAACTGGATTTCCCTGATGACTGTACTGAGAGCACTCAGATGTACTATCTTCTAGGAGTCTCAGTAACCTTATCTGTCTGAAAAACCCAATACAATTACCATATCAAAAGCATTAAAGGTTCATGGCATTGAAATTGATGGGGTGATTTATAACGGCAAACATGGGCTTAGATTAACTCCTTTAAAGGAAATATTCTAGACACAATAAAATTAATTTTAACAGAGAAAATGGAGTATGTCAATTTCTTTTAAACAAATTCACTCTGGACTTAATTTATTACTTAGCAACAGTTATAACTGTTATTTGTAATGCTATGCAACTACCCAAGTGACAACAAAAAGCACAACCAACTGTGACAAGTCATTAGCAAAGAAATGACATGACATTGCTTTAAAAGACCCCAAGTAATTACAATTACTATTAATCAGCAAACCTCCACTCTGTGATCCTGCAAAACTGACTCAACAAAATATATACTCATTAACTACCCCTGGTTATCTTAAATGGGCATGTTTCAAGGAACACAGTCTTGGGGTGTCCGTAAAATAAACCAATCTTTTGAGGAAGGATTCAGAAAGGAATTTTTCGTTTGTTGGTTTTTAAGAAAAAAAAGTAGTGGCATCTAAAATTCACAGAGATAAACATTAAAGTTTTCAGTAATTTTTATACTCCAACATTTATTTTACTCTAGTTAGATATTTTCAGTTTTACTGAATTAAAAAACCATTTTGCTATTTTATAATCTATAATACATGATAAAATGTACATAATATACCAGGTATACCTAGAAATCTACTTATAGTTTATATGGACATTACCATTATAAAACTTAAAACCAACCAAATTCAAGTATCTGATTTAGGAAATTCTTCTATATAGCAATGATTTCAAATGTAAAAAAGTAATGCCCTAACAACTGTGAGAATTATTTATAATTAACTTTGTACCAAAGAATTATTGTTCGCCCAAACTAAAGTCAGTACTGCTAATTAAAACACTAAAATTAATCATTTCCTTCACATATTAAAAGGCAAACGTATTTTTCTTCCTATTTAAAAGTTGCTCTTGAGAAGACTAAAATCGTCAGCAATTTTTTCGAATGTTCTATTCCCAGCAAAAGGTAATCTCATAATAAAGATTAATAATGATCTTAAACAGAATTTACAGTGTCTCTGATGCTTCTATAATCTTTTCAATGCAAGATGAGCTATCAAGCACCAAAAAGATTTAAAAAGCAGTTCTCAAAAAAACCAAAAACCAAAAAAGCAGTTCTCCCATATGTATTAAGAACCTTTTTTACTCTATTTTTCTTTTAGTATGGATTTGGTACATTTGTGCTCTTTTCTAACCTTTAGCATTTCTTCATGTATCCCATAATGCCCGTATGAGCTGAAATAAACGCCATCCTCATCCTCCTGTAGGTCTGCAATGGCAGTTGCAGATGAAGAGCAGGTTCTGACATCTGCGTTCATCACAAAATCCTGAGCAAATTGTCTGTAATCAATTTGAAATACACCCTTGAGACAAGTTTACTGGACCATGAAAAAAGGAAAGGCTAGAGGCTGAGGAAGAGGAAGGGGGAGGGGGGGGAGGGAGTGCGGGGTGTGATGAGCCTTCTAAATCACATTCTATCTTAAGCAACGGAAAGCTCCCCCTGCTGGATCTTAAGCAATGGCATATTCAAACCCAGTTGGAAGCATTCCTTCTACAAATCACAAAAGCACTGCCAACTGCAGGCTATGGCTGTTTTATCTTTCAAGTGAACAAAATAAGCACACTATGACTTTATTCAACTTTATTATTTCTATTGTTCCAAAATCTTATTTTAGCAGCTGAATCAATATAGCATATTCCAATGCTATGAATATTCTTTAAAACCATAGTATCTCATGGAAGGGTTATATAGGCAGAAAGCAGACCCAAACTGGGAATTATTTACACACATCAACACCATCTGCTCAGGCTCTAAAACTCAGCTCCTTCTCTGATAACAACACATCAAGAATCTATGAGGTATATATGGGAGAGAAGTGTAAAGAGGCACATAATAGATTACCCAGCATAAAATCTCAGAAAAAGGGAAACTACAATCAGCTATACTATTTTTCCTGCTGGACATTCTGGCAAACCATCAAAAATGGGTAATTGGGCAATAGCAACCAACTTACAAATCTAATAGGTTAAGCTAGAGGTATATACACTTGGTAGTAATGCAGAATCTCAGACACTACCTATTTCAGGCCTCCTGAATCAGAATCTAGTTTAACGAGATACCCAGATGATTCGTATGCACATTAAATTCTGACAAGTACTAAGCCAGCAGAATGTTAATTTACTCACTAGAGAAAACCATCCTATGTAGCTGGTTTTCTGATTATATACTTCATCATAATTATATTGTGATTCTTTAAAAACAAAAATTTCAACCCTGTATTTTCCACAAGTCTAAAAAATATTAATCCCTACACTTTAAAAAGTCCAGGAGAGAAAAAGTAAAATGGAGAAATCTATTAGAAATAAGGTAATTCAAAGGAAGGCAATATCAAGGAACAAAAAGCACTCAGGAGGAACACACTCCCCAGAACAATTATCATTAGTACAAAAGTAATTATAAAGAAATATAAGAGGACAGATAAAACTACAGAATTTTATGTTAATCAATGACATCCACAATGTATAAAAAATACTGCGTACCTTTAATATTATTGAAATTAAATATCTACACTGTGCTTTCCAGTATATGAAATATTTTACCATATTCTATCTTTTTATGAATTATATTATTTTGGGGATCTAAACAATTAATTTTCTATAAGATTGATAAATTACTTCATTCTTTGCAGATCCTCACGTGCTCCAGCTAACGCAGCTTCAGCAGACAGTGCCCTGGCTTCCATGTGTTTCAATTTTTCAACAACTGATGTATTTTCACTGAGTCCACTGGGGTATGAGAATGGAACTGACACGGGTTCATAAAGATCTTCTACATCTAAATAAACAAATGGACATTTCTATCAGGCCATCTTATAACAATGAAGCACATATAAATGTGTTACAAATAAGTATATACTAAGTGCCTATTATGCGGCCAACTGAGAAAAATCAGTACTTTTAATTAAATAAATATTTAATATCCAAACTATTCCAATTTGAGTTTAAAGAGCATGCTGTTAATCTAAACTTTTCACTAGTTGGCTAAACTGAACACATAAATAAGCATTAATTGTACTGAACCAAACCCAGGAAAAAATAAAAAAGTAGAAGGAAAAAACTCATATTTATTGATCATCAGGTATCTTTCAAGTTCATGCATTACATCTCATTCCATCTTCAAAACAAACCTAAAATATAAACATTTATCCCTATTTTAAGACATGGGAAAAATAAATTTCAGAGAAACTGACTAGCCCAAAGTCATGCAGCTGTTTAATGAAGGAACTACAATTCAAACCCATGCCTGCCTTCCCAGCCTGTGTTCTTGCCACCACATAGGGCCACCTCCAGCCTCTGGGTCTTTATCTGTAGAGTAACAGGTATGACATTTAGATATTCCTTAAGGACAGTGTGTAGGTAAGGAATTCTGTACATTCAATAACTTTTTCATCATGGGCAAGGTGGTGTGCAATCTATACACTGTCTTATTGCTGACATTATTAAATATCCTAATTCCTAATATTATTAAAAATTCTTGATTTAAATTTAATTTCACTATATGTAAATCAATAACTTCTGCTACAGAAGTTAATATATGTAAATCATTAACTCTGCAAACAGAAGTTAATATATGGAACTAGTGAGTTTTACAAAATCCCAATGTCCACTGACCCGTCTAATTAACTGTTGAATCAACTTAAAGCAATAAAAACAATGCAGATATTATACTGTCTCCGCAGTACAGCTTTGAGGGAAACACGACTTTTTTTTTTCCTATTCAGTTTTTACCTGCAACACTTCTTTAGAGCTGGGACAAAATAACTAAGCTTCACAAATACATGATAATATTATAACTTAGAGACTAGAGCCTAAATTCAACTTGTTATAAAAGCAGTATGGTGTGCCACGAAACTCTCAACAGTCTAGCAGAATACTGACTCGTTGCTTTAAAAAACTAGATTCGGGCTTCCCTGGTGGTGCAGTGGTTGAGAGTCCGCCTGCCGATGCAGCGGACGCAGCTTCGTGCCCCGGTCCGGGAGAATCCCACATGCCGCAGAGGGGCTGGGCCCATGAGCCATGGCTGCTGGGCCTGCGCGTCCGGAGCCTGTGCTCCGCAATGGGAGAGGCCACAATGGTGAGAGGCCCGCGTACCGCAAAAAAAAAAACAAAAAAACCAAAAAACTACAGATTTATCCACTATTTAGTTCACCAAAAATTAATGAGAGCAACAAAATATTGCCAAACTATTAAAGGATGGTGTACCATATTTTCTACTTCCTACTACAACTCTCATTGTGTACCTTGTCTTTAAAATTCTTCACACTGTCTGCAAACCACCTTGTTAATTTAAGTTATGGATTAGAACTAAACAAAGAAATTCGTTTCTTTGTTTTGGCTAGTTTCTCTATTTTGCTTTCTGCTGCAAGAAGTGAGTCAGAATAAAAGCTGTTAGCATTAATAACACAGTTGTCCCTTGGTATCTGTGGGGGATTTGTTCCAGGACCGCCCTCCCTCGGATACCAAAACCCGCAGATGCTCACGCCCTTGGATAAAATGGCGTATTTACATATAACACTTTAAATCATCTCTAGATTCCTTATAATACCTAACACAATGTAAATGCTATACAAATAGTTATAAATACAATGTAAATAGTTGTCACTGGGCAGCAAATTCAAGTTTTACTTTCTGAATTTCTGGAATTTTTTCCTGAATTTTTTTTTTTTTTTTGCTGTACGTGGGCCTCTCACTGTTGTAGCCTCTCCCATTGCGGAGCACAGGCTCCGGATGCGCAGGCTCAGCGGCCATGGCTCACGGGCCCAGCCGCTCCACAGCATGTGGGATCTTCCCAGACCTGGGCCCGAACCCGTGTCCCCTGCATCAGCAGGCGGACTCTCAACCACTGCGCCACCAGGGAAGCCCTTCCTGAATATTTCTGATCCAAGGTTGGTTGAATCCAAAAATGCAGAACTCCCAGATATGACGGCCAACTGTACACAGATAATTATATATTAAATGTATAGCTTTGAAAAGGAGAAAAGATTCAGTAAACATTACGATGCATAACTATAATATATCAAAATAGTCTAATTTAAAGTCCTAAACCATATTCAGGAAGATGAACTTCCACATCTACATTCTGTCTCAGGAGGTTCAAATCACCTGGATACTTCATTTTGGCAGCTGAAAACTACCATAAAAATAGTCAATTTAGGGCTTCCCTGGTGGCGCAGTGGTTGAGAGTCCGCCTGCCGATGCAGGGGACACAGGTTCGTGCCCCGGTCCAGGAAGATCCCATGTGCCGCGGAGCGGCTGGGCCCATGAGCCATGGCCGCTGAGCCTGTGCATCTGGAGCCTGTGCTCCGCAACGGGAGAGGGCACAACAGTGAGAGGCCCGCGTACCACAAAGAAAAAAATAAATAAATAAATAAAATAAAATAAAACATTACTATAGTCCTGAGAGTTGGAGCTATACAAAGAGATATACTCAGCAAAGTGTCACTCGATCCTCATCCCTGTTACCTCAATCCCACTGTGCCCTTCCTTCCTTGTCCCACAAACCCCGTTCAGTAACAATCTCTTCAGTTTCTAGTTTATCCTTCCTGTATTTCTTTTGCACAAATGAGCAGACACATAAGCATTTTCCTAAATCTCTTTCTTTCTTATGTGAAGAGTATCATAGTAGATATTCTTTTGAGCTTTGCCGTTTTCATTTGACAGTATGTCCTGGATAACACTCTGTACCAGTTCAGTTCATTCTTTGCAATAGAGGATAGAGGTATACTACTCCATGGTGTGGACGTGCCATAGTTTATTCAACCGCTCTCCTCTATATGGGCATTTGTCTTATATGTATTTTCAGAATGTTGGAGGTGTACCTTCAAGACCAATTCTTATGAGTGAAACTGCTCAGTTAAAAATCGCATGTTCAGGGCTTCCCTGGTGGCGCAGTGGTTGAGAGTCCGCCTGCTGATGCAGGGGACACGGGTTCGTGCCCCGGTCCGGGAAGATCCCACATGCCGCAGAGCGGCTGGGCCTGTGAACCACGGCCGCTGAACCTGCACGTCCGGAGCCTGTGCTCCGCAACGGGAGAGGCCACAACAGTGAGAGGCCCGCGTACAGCAAAAAAAAAAAAAAAAAATCGCATGTTCAGTTTTTTAGGTATTGCTAAATCTGCATTCTACTAGCAATCTTAGGACAGTGCCTGTCTCTCCACAGCTTTGTCAACAGAATGTGTTGTCATATTGTAAAAATTTTTACCAGTCTGAGAGGTGAGAAATGGTATCTTGCTATTGGGCTATTTTCCTACCTCTTTTTGGTAGAATTTTTCCCCATTTTTCTATCAACTGTTTTGATCCTTTGTCCCTTAATTTTCAAGAGTCTTTTTTTTTTTTTTTTTTGCGGTATGTGGGCCTCTCACTGTTGTGGCCTCTCCCGTTGCGGAGCACAGGCTCCGGACGCGCAGGCTCAGCGGCCATGGCTCACGGGCCCAGCCGCTCCGCGGCATGTGGGATCTTCCTGGACTGGGGCACGAACCTGCGTCCCCTGCATCGGCAGGCGGACTCTCAACCACTGCGCCACCAGGGAAGCCCTCAAGAGTCTTTTATGTAAAAAGGATATTAACCCTTTGTGGAATATGTTTCAAATATTATACCATACTTTAAAAAAAATTAACTAAACTCCATTTTATTCACTCAGATTTCATTAGTCTTCCTCTAATGTCCCCTTTCTGTCCCAAGATCCCATCCAGGATACCACATATGTTTAGTTGTCATGTCTCCTTAAGCCCCTCTTGGCTACAACAGCTTCTCAGGCTTCCCTTGACATGGACAGTTTTGAGGAGTACTGGTCAGGCAGTCTGTAGAATGTCCCTCACTTTGTGTCTGTCTCATGGTTTTTCATGGTTAGACTGAGATTACTGGCCTGGGAGGAAGACCACTGAGGTAAAGTGCCATTCTCATCACATGATATAAAGGGTCCATACCACTGACATTACATCACCAATGATGTTAACCTTCATTACCTGGCTAAGGCAGTGTTTGCCAGGTTTCTCCATCAGTATAGTTACTTCTCCCCACTTACACTGTACTTTCATTGCCTATTTTCTTAGTTATCTCCTTTTTAAATTTAGTCATCTTTATATTCTCAAAGCCTAATACAAAGCAGATGCTCAATAACTATTTACTGAAAGACAGTGCAGGTGAAATAGTCAGTAATCAAGCCAGGAGCCGTGAGAATGAAGAACCTTCTCTTCCATCTCTCTACACCAATGGCCAGGAGAACAGATCTTTTGCTTTTTTTTTTTGGCTGTGCCGTGCGGCTTGTGGGATCTTAGTTCCCTGACCAGGGTTCAAACCCGTGCCCCCTGCAGTGGAAGCATGGAGTCCTAACCACCAGACCGCCAGGGAAGTCCCACAGATCCTTTGAGAGGCACGGGCGGTGCACTAACAAGCATGCCCAGTTCAAGTTCCACCTCCTTTACTAGGCCCCTTAACTGTTCCAGATCTCGGTCGTGACTTCTTCATCTAAACTCCTTAGAACTTATTTACTAATAACAATAAATTCTCCTTCATTAAGCACTTACTCTCTGACAGGCACTGTGCTAATATGCATTATCTTTGTAACAATTTTATAAGGTAGGTGTCATTATCACCTTTTTATAAATTAAAATTAAGTCTGAAAGAAGTTAAGTTAATATACCTTTGGAGAGTGAAGAGGTCAATACCCATTTGTATCCATAGTGACCAGCAAATAGCACTCGGTATCTGTTGATCTGAGTAATCTCTTCCTCTTCTGAACTGCACTATTTTTCCTACTTCTCATGAAACTTACTATATTCCACCTTATCTTATAATACAGGACAGTCATTCAAAAACAAAACACTCCTACTATTAGATTGTGGGCTCCCAATGTGAAGGATTCATTTCTTCATATTTCTAAAGTATTTAACATACTACTTTCAACCTGTGAGTGTTCAATTTTGAGTTTAGGGAGTCACGAAGAACACCTAGTGGGCACTTTGTCATGTATCAAAGAGATCACTTTGGTTACTTTGAGGAGAAATAAAATTTAATAGAAGTTGTAAAAATGGGAAAGAATCAACCTAGGCCTCACCAAATTTTACAGGTAGAAAGTTGGAAATCTGGCCCTAGTTCTCATTTTATAGATGAAGACCTAAAAAACAGAAAGCTTAAGTGCTTTGTCCAGGGTCACTTATTTCCTGAATCCTACATTAAGGTTCTTACTACTGCATCACACTGCACACAACTTCTCTTGATGGTACTTCTCAAGGAAATGAGTGGTTTTCCACAGTTCCCACTTACCAAAGGACTGCCCAAATACACACTGTCAAACTACTATCTGAGAAGGTATGTGTCTGTTTAGAATGGTCTTGCTGATCCGAAGACAGCAAACCCCTCTATCTCACCTAACTGGCACAAAAAACATGAAAGAAAGCATAAATTTAAAAAACAATAATAAATCATGAACTACAACAAATTAGACCTATAGAGAGCCAACAGAATTTTCATAAGATTCCTGTTCAATAAGGAATGAACCAAAGCACAGAGCAAGAAACTAAGAAAGCTACAGTCAAAAGACGAGTGACCCTGCCACAAGGGAGGCTTAAGAGTTAGTATACGTGGGGAATTTTCGTGGAATCCGTCCTGCACCAAAACAAAAGCTCCATAAATTAGATGTCTTAAGAAAAGTCATGTATCTGATTGTATTATGAGGTAAAAACAGCAATATTATTAAATTTACTTAAACCTATTAAATATTAAATATACTGATTTAATTTTTTTATTTAAATTTAAAATTTCATCGATTTTAATTACATTAAAAATCAGTCTGACAACTAAAAATTATTCTCTCAAGTCTCCCTATGTTTCAAAACATCTTTTACACAATGTTTAACCCAAGCTCAAATTCCTCCCTGGTAACTGTTAGTGTGACTCTCACTTTCTAAGTGACTTAACGTTCCTTCTGAAACCAACTACCTGACGAGGTCTTTAGAGAATCAAGGGGATGATATATTTTCCTGTAACACCTAACCACTATTTTGCCATAACAAATGACCCTGCTTTAAAGTAGATACCATATGTTCATCTTACCAAATTGAAGTAAAAGGTCATCTTCTAATACCGGCTTTAAATACTCTTCTTTCTCCCAAGGCACTGGGTTGTATATGGAATTCATATATTCAACTGGAGGATTCTGGAAGTAAAATTAATTGCATATTTTTTCACTGCACATAATCACAAAATCCCCCTACCAAAAAACTGCGAAAATTAAACAAAAAGGAAATCATGTCTACATCACACAAAATCTCTATTTAAACAGTCTATGTTCACCGGCTATTTCATTAACTTGACTGGATGACTGCTTAATTGTTTCAATGCACAGTTTTATATTGTTTGGATTTTGAGGAAATGGCAATATAAACATCAACTGACTAGAACAAAGTATTTAAAAAACAGAACAAAAAGAGTAACCAAAGCACTTAAAAATCGCACTAGAAATTATTTCTGATTTTACAGAAAGACTATCAGTATTCCCCTTTATCTGACAGTGAATTACTTTGCCACATAACATTGACTCATCTCTTACACAAAATTTAAAACCACACTTAAGTATGGTATGTATCCATTTACTTGGTGCTGTATGTTGTGCTAGTTCCTAATGTCCATGATTCCCCCAATATGATGAGTGTCAAATTTAAAACAGTTCCTTATACAGCAGTTCCTCATATTCTTTTAAAAATCGGTGCATTGATAATCGCTGTAGTACTTCTTTAGGTTTTAAACAAAATTGTAGATTAAGCTACCACCTTACCTTAAGTCTAATAAAATTTATTAGTTTAATGTATCCATAAAATTCAAGTCCTAAAAGGGAAAAAAAAAATAATTCACCTATTTTAACATAACATGAGTTTTGTTTCATTAACCTGCTCCAAAGATGCTTCTCTGGTTAGACAATAAAATGTTTCTGTCCTCTCAACTACTACTTAAAAGTTTTGAATTTTTTATTAAGAACTAGAAACAGTAACTCTGACACTTCAGAATATTTTAATTGAGAAACAGGCAGAAAGGACAAATTTTTAAGTGCCTTTCTTGCATTTCTGAAAAATCGGAAATTAATTTTTAGAATTCTACTCACTTATCAGAACAATACAAATGAGGAAAATTAGGCCCTTGATTTTACCAAGTATTTGGCAGCTAATACTAGAGTTGATACTAAAGTTTCTAAATCCCCAATTTTTATGGTACCTACCAAACTATAATTTTGCCAGGACACAGAGTATACAAAGTATACTAGCTTTTACATTAAGTTAAATGATGCAAATGAAAAAAATAGTGAGGCTTGTTATCTGGTTCTCATCTTTTCAGAAATGAAGCAGCATTTAAAATAAGGGAAAGCAATAGCATACCCAACCAATTATTATTTGTCATGAGAAATACTGTTATGAGAACATACCAGCATATAAAAATGTTTCATATGCGTAATAGCACACAAAAGCCCCTATTTGGTATTGAAAAAGATATAAAATAATATAAAGTACGGTTTCAGTTCAGTTTTAAAATGCACATTAAAAACATGAAAAAAAATGAAACTAAGTCACTTATATCTTACAAAAGTAGTTGCAGTTGAATTTATGATTCATAAACATACTGTATCATATGTTTATCTGAGACCCCAAATCTGCCTAATATTTGGTATTCTTCAGTAATGTCCTTTCTAGTTGTTAGTAAATACAGGGACCAAAAAGCCAATTCTGTATTTAGTTAATATTAGTGGGATACTGTAGCTCTTCTATATTCGTTTAAATTAGGCGGCTTTAATTTTAAGTATGTTTAGATGCAAGTTTCAGTAGAATCATCAGCTGAATCTCTGGATTACCACCTTAACTTTAGCACTCGCTTTTTCCACACTCTTACCAAACTCCTTATAAAACTCAATCTTGTATGCCTTGAAGTCCATGTTATGCTTTGACCTGATAAGTTGTCTTTTTTCATAATGATCCACCTCCTTTTCCAAAGTCCACCTCTATCCTTTGCTCGCCCTAATTCTAATATCCACGCCCCTTGTCTTCCTAATTCTAAAATGATTAAAATGTAATCGCATGCCAAGGATTTTTTGGGTTTCTTTTTCCTTTTTCGTTGTGAAGGCAATTTAAGCTTAAATACAGTCAATCATATCTAGAAGAATGACTTATTTATCAATCTTTCCTCAAAAGCCATTTGTCAAAAACACGCCATTTTCATAAGCTGTCATGTGTTTCACTATATTGGATTTGTATAGGAAAGGAATGGTCTGGAAAAACATAATGTTTGAATTTAAATTTCTCAACTAAAATTTTCTTTATTCTAAAAATTACTCACCATGTTTATGAACCATGTTATCAATATTAAATTGATGCTCAGACTTACAGTGTGAAAATGTTTCTTCAGCAGATGTAAATAACCTGAAAAACCAAGCAACAGCTTCATGAAATAGTCCCTAAGAAGTCTAAATACTGACTTCATGTTAGATATAAACTTTTCCCCCTCACTCTGCAGGTTTCCAGTTTTACTTCCAATTAATTAAAAAAAACCAAACACACCTGTAGAGAGGAACCCAGCACTCCTAAAGGGAATTAGTACTTCTGAGTCCCATTTTACACCTAAAACAAACCACCCTTTAAAATGTTGAGCTGAATTTGCCAAATAATAGCACTGAATTTATCACAAGGCTTCTAAGAAAGAGAACTCCCTTAGACTGTGTCTCTTAAGACCTGAAAAATTCACTGCATAAGATTCTTTTCTCCTCTAAGTATCAACTCTGCTTTCAGAGGCTCTGAACTGACACAGCTCAAACTACTTTTAGAAATAAAGCATAAAATGTAATTTTACAGCTGGTAAATTCCCAAAGTGCCATATTTCAAAAAGTGGTCTTACAGTGCTCCCCAAGGATTTGGATTATAGACACTGTGAGGGCCAAGCTCCTTTATTCTGTGACCTGCAAAACTGAAGGACGTGTAATAAGAACACACGGCAGAGAGCTTGCATTACCTCTTCTATATGCTTAGCACATATGCAGCAGTTTTCAACAAACGTTTACCGAGAGAGCTTATTTATACAGTATTTACACAGCCTATCACAAAGAAGTACCTCCCTGATGCTCAATAAATATTATTTTTTGACGACTACAGTATATGCAGACATCCCGTACCTACCCACATGAGGCTACACGTGGGAACAATGACGAATCATCAGAAGCTAATATACCACCAATCAGCACCATGCTGAGACTCAGGGGATACTGGTAAAATGCTTATTAAAGTAACACTGGCCAGCGCCAACCAGGCCTCTTTCACGCCCACTTGCCCAGGACAGCAGCCAAAGTCAAAGATGAAGAGGCAGAATTTTAAGTGGAAAAAACATGGATTTGGTTATAAGACAAACCACAGCTTTGTGACTTTGAACAAGTTACTGGTATTGCAGCGTCTTTTTCCCTAAGTGAAAATGGTATCAATTCCTTCCCCTTCAATTGGGGGGGGGGAGCCCCTAACAAAGGTGATTCTTTAAACGGCTCAAATGGAACTATTACACCTGATAAGCTTTCTAACTCAAAGAATTATAGAATGGGAGAGCCTGAACGGTTCTAGAAGGTTGAGGGATTAATCGAGTTTAGTGACTCCCAAACTTGTTACTCTTTACAATCACTTCAGCTAAGGTCTTTGTAGAAACAGATTCCTAGACCCTATCCCTGATTTAGAAGGGCTGAGGTGCAGTTTAGCATCTGTGTATTTTTTTCTTAAGTGTCTCAGGTGACAGAGGTGCACAACCAGATGTGGGAACCACAGATCCGGCCCAGAACCCTTTCATTTTACACAAGAGGAAACTGAGGCCCGTCAAAGTGAAGCAGTGTAACCTGGCTTCCAGTTCATGGTTCCTCCCTGGAAACCACTGTGGGTCTTCCGGCTCAACAAACCCTCACTCCAAAGCACGGGCTCCAGACTTCCAGGGCTCCAGACTTCCAGGGCAGCCACTTGGGCTGGACTCCAGAGGAGCAGACCACACAGACCCACGGGGCCCGGCCACCGTAGGGCTGGCGCCTCGCGCTGAGGTGGACGAACCTGTCACAGAACAGGCAGGGGGTCTGCTGCTTGTCGTGGGGGAGATCGGCATCTTCCTCATCCTCCCAGGAGGCCTCGTCACCGCTGTCTGACAGTCCTGGCAGGTCCTCCTCCTCCACAGCGCCCCGGCCGCCTAGCACACGCAAACCGTCAGCTCTGCCTCGGACCCCAGTGCCAGGAGGGCGGACGAGGGGCAGCAAAGCGAGAACGCTCTGGGCCCGGCGGGCCCTCCCCCCCCCACCTCCACCTCCACCTCCACCTCCACCTCCCTCTTTGCGGGCCCCACCACCCCGGCTCCGCGTCCCGGGCGCAGGGGGAGGGGAGGGGCCTTCACCGGCCCCACGGGGTCGCATCCTAGGTGCTGAGGGGCCGGGGTACCCACCATCTGCGCCCAACGCTAACGAACACATGGCGGCGGTGCCGTTAGAGCCCGGCGCGCCTGGGGGCGGGGACCAGGCTGGGCAGCGCAGGCGCAACTGCCTCCGAGCCCTCCCCGCCCGAGAACCCGGGAACGAGCGTGAGTGTGAGCGTGAGGGCGAGCGCGGGCACGCGGTGGGGCCGAAGCTCCGGGAACCCTGCGGCGCCTGGAAACAGGAGCGCGTGCGCGTCGTCTCGCGAGCGCTTCCGGCCTCGGGGCAGCGGCGTTGTTCACGTGAGCTGGGGTGGGCGGGGCGAGAGCCCGGGCTCCGCCTCCTGCCGCAGGGTTGATGCAGCGCGCGCCGAGTAAGCGCTGAAACCTGGGCTGGGCGTTGCAGGGTTGGACCTGGCTTTTGTTTTCTCCTCGGGATGCGGCAGGCCTTAGCGGGAGGTCCTAAACCGCGGCCCAGAGCCCAGAGGTGGAAGCGGTTCTGCAGTCGGCATCGCGCACCCTGTGCGTCCCTTATTCGAGGGATGAGCGGTTAGTTGGGGGGGGCGACCTGCTCGCTGCGCCCTCTGGTGACGGAGGAGGTCGAACGCAGGAGAGAGGCTGGTACTCCACACTGGTTCCGGGGCTCCCTGGTCCCCGTGGGGTGCGGCTGGGGAGGGAACTGCAGGGGCCAGTGGGTGTACCAGGGGCCACAGAGGAGCCAGAGCCTCGAGGGCTGTTTTAAGGAGTTCAGTCTTTAAAGTGTATGTCCCAAGTTCCAGTGCCAGGTGCTAGCACTGGGCTTGGCACAAGTTTATCCAGTTAAATTGACTACCACGGCCTACCAGGCTCTGCATAATCCGCCTAACATCTCACCTCAACCCTCCACCTTGGGCCCCATCCTCCAGCCTTTTTTTTGGTGCTAATCATTTTCCCACCTCAAGGTCTTTGCTAAGAATGTTCTACAAAAGGGTACTTTTTGTCTCAGCCAGAAAGTCCTTCCTCAGGTCATCTTTTCTAAAGTAGTTTCCACTGTCATTCCAGCAGCCTCCTGTTAGTTTCTTTCTTATCACCTACCATTTGCTTTTTCCTTTCTTCTTCCCGTCTTTAGTCACAACACTGTTTGAGCATGAGGGTAGGGCCATTTCTCTACCTTCATTTCTCTGGCACATAATATATGGCCTAACTCATAGGTAGGTACTCAATTTGCTGAATGAGAACGATGCCTTGTATTGTTGCTAAACTCTTCTGAATGCACTCCTTTCCCTTGACTGTAAACCCCTAGAGGACAGAATCCATCAAATATTACTTTGGAAGCCCCCTTATATTGCAGGCCACTGCCAGAATATCTGCAGGCTTTGCTGGGTTAGACTTACTATTCACTGATGTAGACCCACTGCCTACGTGCCCAGTGGCACACAGGAGGCATTTCAATAAGCTGAATGAACTTCAAGGTCATTTTTTTTCCTTCATCCTTCCAACATACTCTCCAGCAAGGCCCATCTTCTCCCCATTTAGAGGGAAACCTGCTAAATCCCATTAACACCCAATCATTCCATGTTAACAGTAGCGAAGTAACACCCAGTCCAGAGGAGTGACTGGGCCAGAATCTTGTTCCTTGAAGTTTTTGTGTCTCCACAATGCTGGGCTTAGGAGGGAACAGCTCTTTTCTTTACTCCAAAGATAAACACAGACCCTCTCCCATCATGCCACTTCACTACTGAGGTCAGAAAAGAATGTTGAACAAGACCTGACAGCAGGTTTGTGGGTAAGGAATTTCAACACACAGAATAACTTAAAACTGGCCACTGGGTTTAGCTGCTTTTAGAGCCCACCAGCCTCAGTATATCCTCATGGAGTCCCCGTAATTCGTGCCTCACTTCTTGGAGCCCATGCTTGTTATCACCTAAACAAACAGGCTCTTCACAGTCCAGCCCCAAAGGAACCCCACCTGGCAGGAGGAAGATGTTCCTTCCATCTCCTTCCTAAAGCCCACATTTCAAGTCCTCACACCATCCTAAAATATGCCTCTTTCCTAGATGACTGACATTGGGAACGTCCAACCCCTTCTAAAGGCAGACACACACACACACACACACACACACACACACACACACACACACACACACACACACACACACACACACACACACACACACACACACACACACACACACACACACACACACACACACACTAAAGGAGTCCACTGAAGCTTGAAATGTATTACTTTGTTTCCCCCAGCACAGAAGTTAAGACAAATTTCACTACTATCCTTTGTTCCATGATGGAAATTAACAGTGTGTTCCTCTTGACTTTGACCCTTCCTTCTGCCTCTTCCTTTCCTTTTCCGTAGTTTTTAAAGTGAAGCACTTTGAGATATACATTTACTGGCTATGTGAACATTTTGTAGTTAATCATTAGAGGGATCCTAGACCAATGAAGAAACCCAAACATTTCTATTTTATTCATCCATGGCATGTACTGATCCAGTAACAATTAACTGGAACTTCCTGGAAATATACAGATACTGGATGCTCTTGCAGAGTAGTTAAAAACAGAAGCTATGGACTCAGGCTCACTTGGGTTAGAATCCTGGCTCTGCCATTTCCTAGCTGCAGGCTTCAGCTTTAAGCCCTTGGGCAAGGCATTTAACCACAGTGAGCCTCGGTTTCCCCACCTAAGATAGGGGGATGATAGTACTGCCTGTAAGAATTATAAAGATTGTTTGGAGGGTTAAAGGACAGACATCATGTGTAAAAGCTGGCAATTAGCAAGCACTTGATATATATTAGCTGCTATTTCTATAATCCCATTGCCCAAAATGCTGCATATTACCACAGATACTTGGACATTTTCTAACAATCTAAGGGAACCCACGACTTGCCCATTTATTTTAATTCTTCTATTTAATTCTCCCATGAATTATATAAGCTCAGTTATATAATAACTTTTATTATATATTCTAAAGAAATAGTAAGGCACAATGTTCACTTACACAATTAACATGCAGTCAGCACTGGGTAACTCAGAGACACAAATGTCAACAATTTTTGTTCAGGACTCATCTGCATGATACATAAAGTTTTCACTGCTGCTGTGACTCTGCAGACAAGCTTTCAAAGCTGGCCTCCCCACCAGTGGCATCAGAACCATAAGAGAAGCTTAAATAAAACAACAGATTTCTGTCCCCATACCCCCAAAATTCTGATTGAGAAAGTTTGAGGTAGGGCCTATGAACCTCTCATTTCTGTGCCGAATACGAGACACTAGACCACCAGGGAGCTGCTGGATCTCTATTTTTGAAAGGCTTCCCAGCGTAATGTCTACATATGTACAATCAGGCTCTAAAATGCTGATGCAGAGCACGATCATTTTTTGATTGGATCTGGGCGACTGAGAATAGTGAAACCACAGTTAAAGCACATGTTTTTTTTAGACCCTGAAATTACCGATTAGGTGATGGGTGTTGAGTTTGACAATAGAAAGCATTTCTCCAGTGTGGTCACGGCTTGAGAGAGCCATCAGCTTTCCCCAGGTCGTGGATGGCCTCGTTATCTAGCAGTTCCTTCTTCTTGTCACTTGGTCTCACTGCGTTGTTCAGCATTGCTCTAACCACAGTCATCACTGGCACAGAGTGACCGCTGGCCCAAGATTCTGGTAAGGAGCCAAAGAACTTCCTAATCAACCATTCACCTGGGCGAGATTCTTGCCTATCACATAATAGAACTCTAAAGAGAAAAAAAAGAGCAGAGGAAGAGATGGTACATTGCATTCAGACCATACAGGATGTTATGGATTGAACTGTGTCCCCCCAAATTCATGAAGCACTAATCCCCAGTGGGATCGTATTTGAAGACACACCTCTAGGGAGGTAATTAAGGTTAAGTTAGGGCATAAGGATGGGACCCTAATCTGATAGGACTGGTGTCCTTACAGAAAAGGAAGAGATATCAGATATTTCTCTTTCTCTCCACTCACACAGAAGAAAGACCACAGGAGGACACAGAGAGAAGCAGCAATGAATCAACAAGCCAGAAGAGAGGCCTCACCCGACACTAACCCTGATGGCACTTTGACCTTGGACTTATAGCCTCCCATTCTGCAGTGTTAGTGTTGTGGCAGCCCAAACACACTAATACAGTGCATAAATGGTTTTATTTGGGCACGAAGAGGATTTTAAAGAAGAAGGCAGCCAAGGCTACCCAGAAAATTTCAGACTATTCTGAACCTGGCACCACCAACCGTCTAGCCTTTCCTTCAAAGCTAAAAGTGGGTTCTTCAGAGAAGCAATCTCCCTCCAGCCAACTCGTTCATATCTTAGAAATTTGTCAGCCTCTTCAAATGAAAAACCAGGCTTCTAGGGAATAACCAACAGTGGTGTACTCTTAGGCAGTAGGAATACTTACCCGGGCCTAAATATGGAGTAACGATCAAATTTTAACTCTTCAACCCTAGCTTCCACTTCTCCCTGTTAACAAAAAAAAAACATTTCTAGTATTTAATCAAGACCAACTTACTGTAATGCTTAAGAGAGAATAACAAGAATAACTTGGGGTTTTGAAGACAATCTACTTCTGCAGGTCTCAATACTAGTTAATATCCTCCCCTAGATTTTTAGATTCCAGAGAGTCTGGGAAGTTAAGGAAGAGATCAGTTAATCCTGATATGTAGTAGAGAGTGAAAAAAGATGCACCGAATGAGTAAATGGCTGCATGGTCAGTCCAGCCTGTCATGTGACCTACTGAAACAGATCCAGAGAGTGACATGTTAGGAGTTCAGCCATAAAAGAACTGTCCGTCACTCCAGAATCAGTGCTGCAGGCCAGGGGACCTTAACCTTTTTTGGCTTCCAGGTAGTTTCAGGAGGTCAGAAGAACCATAGACTCCCTTGTATTACTCACTTCCTAACAAAACCCACAACATTTCAAGAGACAGAGCATCTAGATGAGGCTTTAAATTAAATTTGTTGAACAATCCATGAATTTTCACGCCAGGCATCTCTATAAACAGAAATGCCAGAGAAGCTTGGCCACAGGGTTGTTTAAAAGGCCTATGAACTAAGCAGCCTGCTCACCGCCGCCTTCTTGGCCTGTTCATACCATTCATTTGGCACTTAACCTACAGCACTGTATAATCTGCAGTAATACATTTTAATCAATATATTTAAAAAATACATTTTAATCAATGTATTAAAAAGCTTTTTTCAATGAATGATTTTTAATACATTCACCACAATCTAAATTTAGAATATTTCATCACCCCAAAAGAAACCCCGTACCAATTAGCACTCACTCCCATCCCCTCCCGCAAACCCTAGCCAACCATTAATCTTTCTGTCTCTAAAGATATGCCTATCCTGGACATTTCCTATAAATTAAGTCATGTAAGTTGTGGCCCTTTGTGACTGGCCTCCCTCATTCAGCATAATGTTTTCAACGTTCACCCATGCTATGGTATGTCATTTCTTTTCATAGTTAAATCAATGTTATTTTGTAGGTATATGCCACATTTTTTTCATCCATGCATCAGCTGATGGATATTTGAGTTGTTTCTACTCTTTGTCTATGATGAATAATGCTTCTATAAACATTCATATGTAAATTTTTATGAGGGTGCATTTCTTAGTTGGTTTTTTACAAAGATGTGTTTTGTCTCTATTAGCAACATGTGTACAAGAGTACCAGGCTGAAACTGCTATTCTTAGAAAGGTCTGCTTGCCAGGTTGTCCTCTGGCCTGTGTCTGGGAACTCAGATTTTAGGAGTGTTCCCGTCATTAGCTAACTGATAAGGGTACTTTACTATGCCTAAACTATTTGTACAAACAATGTGGTTTATGCTGAACACTTGCTTTCCTTCTGGAAGTCTGTAATTTTTTTACGCTGAGGGTGCCTACGTGACTGACCCCCATCAAAACCCTGGACTCCTGAGCTCAAGTGAATTTCTCTGGTAGGCAATACTCATTGCTGGAGAAATGAAACACGTGTAACTCCACTGGCAGAAGACCCTTGGAAGCCTGAACCTAGATTCCTCCAGAGCTCACTCCATGCACTTCTTTTTCCCTGCACTGACTCTGCTTTATATTCTTTCATTGTAATACAACATGGCTGTGAAGATAACTACATGGCAGTCCTGGGAGGCCTTCTAGCGCATTCCCAAACTTGGGGCTGGCTTTGGGGATCCCCCCAAACAAGACTGTAATTCCTTGAGGACAAGAACCATACCCAATAATAACATTTAATCTACTCTGGAAAAGTTTAAGTATCACTGCCTCAAAGTCTCTTCTAATGCTAAGATTCTGGGCTGATCCTCAAGACCAGGGCTGCAACATCTCATTTTATGATGACTAGATAATCAACAGAGGGGAAGACATTGGAAATTATCTTTCAAATCACTCCTGTTTACTAAGTATATCTCTGCAAAAAAGCAGTCCGTGTAGTTATAAAAAATGCATAATATAATGCATTTAATGCATTTTGGCATTACTTAGCATTTTGTATTATTTAGTACTGCCAATTAGCCAACATTCTCCAAAGTATACAAAAGATAGAAACATGCACAAACCTTGACTTGCAGATATAAAAAATTGCTTGACTTATCAGCTCCCTTAGAGGACAGCAAGTTGAAATGTTTGCACCCTCCAGCTTTTGCCAGCTCTGCAGACTTCAGGACGTAATCTCGATCAACACGAACAAATCCCTCCTAAGGGTGAAAAGGATGTGAGTTATTTCCCAAAAGCTGTGAGTTCATCTTAAAGATTACTTATCAGCTTGGGTGGCAGGTTAAGAGTCCTTGCGGGGGGGTGGGGGGGGTGTACGAGGATGGGGATCCAAATAAAATGCATCCAAAACAACACGAATGTCAGGCTTAGACCCTGGGAATGACTCCAATATGATGCTCAGGATAGATGTACCAGCTTTAGTAGCAAGGCCAGACTGCAATGAAAAAACAAGGACAATGACACTGAAACACAGACACCAAGAAAATCTGCAAGGAGCAAAAGGAACAATAATATCAGGCTGAGAAACTGGGGTTTTTCATTGTTGTTTTTTTAATGTTTATTTATTTATTAACTTGGCTGCACCAGGTCTTTAGTTGTGACATGCGGGATCTTTTTTGTGGCATGCAGAATCTTTAGTTGAGGCATGTGGGATCTTTAGTTGTGGCATGCGGGATGTAGTTCCCTGACCAGGGATCAAACACTGGCCCCCAGCACTGGGAGCACAGAATCTTAACCACTGGACCACCAGGGAAGTCCCTGAGAAACTGTTTTTAGTCTCACATTTCTTTGTCCTTAATCCTTTACAACCTTACCACCCTCTCTCTGTTTTCTCTATTTTTTTGTGTGTCAACTCTAACATAGCAGGGTCTCAAAGGGTGGCAGAGAACACTACCCACGCACTATGAGAACAAAGTCTATCTAATTTCCAATTTTTGTGTATGCTTTACAACATACTTCACACGTTAGTAAGGAGTGCATCTGCAAATTTTTTTTTACTGACAGGTATATAATCAAGAGTGTTTGGAGACCCCTGGTCTAGACTCAGTCCAGTGAGGGTAGCGGTTGGGTCTTTCCTAATTCACATCTCAGCATCAGTACATGCCCACCCAGCACATGGCAGGTGCTCCAAAAATATTTGAATGAATGAATAAAAGTCCAGCGAAAGCAGAGAAAAGGTAAATCCAATTAGGAAAAAAAAGAACTAAGTGGCAATCAAAGGAAGAGGGGAGAGGATGGTGCAAACAAGAGAATACAGACTGGTTTCCAGGGCCTAAGTGAAGGATACCGGCCTGTACCCAGACTAGGGAATTCCATGTAGTAACAGCTTCTTGGGACCACCACGAAGTCTGGCATCCTCAAACTTGGTACAGCTGAAGAGCAGTCTAAAGTCTACTGAAGCTGAACTTCATGGGTACCCACAATTGTATACTGAGGTTTCATATAATGAGGATTCCAAATCTGAAGACTGGATTACTGCCCCAGTGATTTTTTTTAAATTAAAAATCTGCCCTCTGGTAGTTACTGACCCTAAATGTTATATTTTGTATGGAGATATGTATCTTTCATAAGATAGATAGAAGGCACCTTAGGAAACATCACGCCTAACCCCCTCACTGGGGAGATGTGACAACAAGGTCCAGCGATCCAGGAACTACCGGCTAATGAGTGAGATAGCTGAGAGCAGAGCGCAAATTCCTGACTCTCTGAGCCGTGCTCCCCACGGTACTCACGTTCCTTCTTACCTCACACCATCACCAGCTAATAACAGAACTAATTCATAACTGTGGTAGGCAGAATAACGGCCCCTCAAAGATGTCCATGCCCTAATCCCCATACCTGTGAACGTGTTAGAGGCTACATGGCCAAGGGGAATTAAGGTTGCAGGTGGAATTAAGGCTGCTAATCAGCTGACTTTGCAAAAGGTTATTCTGTAGTATCCAACTGGGCCCAATGTAATCACAAGAGTCCCTAGAGTGGAAAAGGGAAGCAGAAAAGGAGGCTGGAGTTAGGCAACGTGAGTAGCACTTGATCCCCCATTGCTGGCCTTAAAGATGGAGGAAGGGACCATGAACCAAGATATGCAGGTGGTCTTTAGAAGCCAGAAAAGGTAAAGAAAATGGATTCTCCCCTAGAGCCTACAGAATGAAATCAGCCCTGTCAACACCTTGATTTTATCTCAGCAAAGTCCACATTGGGCTGCTAACCTATAAAACTGTAAGATGATAAACTTATGTTGTTTTAAGCCACTAAATTTGAGGCAATTTGTTACAGCAGCAATAGGAAACTAATACAGAATTCAATTCTAAAACAAGGGGCCCAAGCAAACTTCTCAAACTTTGTATTGAAGTAGATCATAAAAGTAAATATATTCTAAGCATAGAGCTGGCTATATAAGCTGTTCATAAACTAATAAATATCTTCTGCAACCAGCTCCCAGATCCAGAAATAGAGCACCACCGTTACCCCAAAAGCCTGTCTCGTCCTCTCTTCTTATCACTTATGGAGCATTTTTAACGATGTCCGCGACCTGCAGGGTAGTGTTGTTCCTCTTTCTTTTTTTTTTAGGTAATATAACTCTTAGCCGGGAATCATCCCCATCTGCTTCTGTGTTGTAGACTTTGACATTCAATCCTAATAACGGACTCAGCAACCTGTCCTACACACTGATTGAAACTCATGTTGTTGCTTTCTTAAATCAGTGTGCAGCAAACCAGTTTTAATACTCAGCACATCCTGGGAGTGGGCTGTGATTGATCTCCTCAGAGCCATTCTCTGGATTGAGATTTTTACATGTGCTCAAAATGTGCCAAGAAAAACAACCCAAAACAACTTAAAAAAAATTCTAAAACACTATTTGTCTTCCACATCTATTTTCTTCCCCTCACTCCAATTCACCAGAACTCTGATTTTGATAACAGGTTCATTATTCCCAATAAAATTACATCGTTGACTAGTGAAATAAATTCCTTTCTGTTGCTGCTGCTGGTTTAGCACTATTTCTTAGAAGGATTATTAGAGTTGTCTCTGTTAAAATGTTTCTTCTTTCATCGGTGTCTTTAAAAATACGGGAAAGCTTCAGCCAATCACAAGGCTCTAGACCGACGCTGTCCCTCTCACTTAATCCAGGGCCAGTAAAGGGATAATTTGATTAAACTGAGACCCCAATTTATCTGGCTTTAGTTCTGGATCAACCACTCCTTAATAGAGTCCTGCAGTCTCCAATTGTTTGATGAAAATTAAAGTGACATAAATACCATGGGACTTTTACAATCTGATTAGTCAGCTAAGGCACATCAATACCACCCCAGCCATCAGCCTCTGGCGTCCCTCTTTTCACCCGCCTGGCAAAGGACTGACAACGGCTCCAGGCAGGACGAGCACCCACGCTGCTGCAGAGACCCTCACACTTAGCCCATCATCCCTGCTCAATGGGTCCTGTCGACAAGGTGCCCATACCTTTCTTCACTGCTGTTCTCTGCACAAAGCTCAATACTGTTTTATTAGCAATCAATGGCTGTTAATCCAAAACGATTTCACAAATCCTCTGAGCCCTCAAGCTGATTATAAATACGCATCATTCCAAGCCCACAAACTTTGAATTTCACTTCCCCCACCCTGATGCGTGGCCTTTTAACTGGTGAATGAAACTCAAAAGCAAAAGGGTCAATGGCTTTCAAGGACTCAGAAGCCAAACTTAAACGTGGATCCCGGACACTTACTCAGAGATACCGACACACACTGATTTTCTCTGGAGTGAGGAAGACTCCCTTTGTAGATAGAAAGGAGCTATCTTTAAGATATTATTAAACCCTTTCTTGTTCTCTAGCAGCTCAAATAAAAGGATAGAAAAACAAACTAAAACAAGCTACTCCATATCCCAGGAACACAATTTTCAGAAAAACCATATTTAGTTTCCCCAACCATATGGCAGAAAAAAAGATGTCTCTTCTGAGAGCATTAAGTCCATTATGTCTTTGTGTCTTTATGATTCCACAGTTGGTGTGTTTTACTCTAAGACAGGAATCAGAGTCCTTCTAGAAAAAGGAAATGATTAAATAAATTCCCACTATAAATTTCCTTTCCCAGCACCTGCTCGAAAAAATAAACACAATATACTGATATGACACAGCAGAGATGTCTTCATGGGCTCTACAAACATCTAGGTAGACAAATTCTCTAATTACTCTTTATTTTAAGTCTTATGAAAATCCAAAGCTACTAAGTATTCCTTCTAATATTCTTTACCAATGCCTGCAAACTGGGAACACTGTGGCTTAAGAACACCTCATCCTGATAAGGTATTTCAGCATTGACAAGCAAGCAGGCAGGAATGAGTCAAGGTCAACAAGACCCTTTTCCAAGAAGGGAGGATTTCATTCCGCAAAGGGTCCCACTTGGCCATATTTCTGCTTCAGATTCTTTCTCCTTCACTCCCTTTTCAATTCAACCCTATAAATTAGACTAGAAAACAGAGACACCGACAAACAACAAATGGTATGACCTGAGACCCCATTTATTTGTGTCCTGGAGGGCACGTCTATATTTGATGTACAGAGGGGGAACCAAGATCTTGGTTAGAGAAAGAGCTCTGGATTGAAGAATAAAACCTTATAGATGCAGAGGATTCCTGAGTCAATCTCTATGTTATCACACATTTTTTTCCATTTGGGGCATTCCTTTCTTTCTGTTTTGAAAGTCAGAGAGTTCTGCAGGCCAAAGGGGCTTCGGTGGTCACCACCCTCTCAGTACAGACAAGGAGACAGGGGCCCACAGAAGCTAACCAGCATACCCAAGGTCCCACAGCCATTTGGTACCCAAACAGAGGCTATGATCTGGGTCTCACGAAACGTCTGGGACCTCACCACTTCACAAGCCCCCTCCTAGACATCAAATAAAATAGTATAGGTGACAACAGGGGTTGGCAAACTTTCCCTATAAACGGTGAGATAGTAAATATTTTCAAATTTGCAGGCCTCTATTGCAATTACACAGCTCTGCCATCATTGTGCAAATGTAGCCACTAATAATATATAAAGTAATGAGAATGTTCCAATAAAACTTTATTTATGGATACTGAAATGTGAATTTCTTATATTCTTATGTGTCATGACACATTAGTCCTCTTTGAAAATTTTTAACCATTTAAAAATATAAAAACATTCTTATTACCACTGATGAATATAGATGCAAAATCCTCAACAAAATACTAGCCAACAGAATCCAACAACACACTGAAAGGATCATATACCATGATCAAGTGGGATTTATCCCAGAGATGCAAGGATTCTACAATATATGCAAATCAATCAATGTGATACACCATATTAACAAACTGAAGAATAAAAACCATATGATCATCTCAATAGATGCAAAAAAAGCTTTTGACAAAATTCAACACCCATTTATGATAAAAACTCTCCAGAAAGTGGGCATAGAGGGAACCTACCTCAACATAATAAAAGCCATATATGACAAATCCAGAGCAAACATCATTCTCAATGGTGAAAAACTGAAAGCATTTCCTCTAAAATCAGGAACAAGATAAGGATGTCCACTCTCGCCACTATTATTCAACATAGTTTTGGAAGTCCTAGCCACAGCAATCAGAGAAGAAAAAGAAATAAAAGGAATACAAACTGGAAAAGAAGTAAAACTGTCACTGTTTGCAGATGACATGATATATACATAGAGAATCCAAAAGATGCCACCAGAAAATTACTAGAGCTAATCAATGAATTTGGTACAGTAGCAGGATACAAAATTAATGCACAGAAATCTCTTGCATTCCTATACACTAACAACGAAAGATCAGAAAGAGAAATTAAGGAAACAATCCCGTTAACCATTGCAACAAAAAGAATAAAATACCTAGGAATAAACCTACCTAAGGAGGTAAAAGACCTGTATGCAAAAAACTATAAGACACTGATGAAAGAAATCAAAGATGACACAAACAGATGGAGAAATATACCATGTTCTTGGATTGGAAGAATCAATACTGTGAAAATGACTATACTACCCAAAACAATTGACAGATTCAATGCAATCTCCATCAAATTACCAGTGGCATTTTTTACAGAACTAGAACAAAAAATCTTAAAATTTGTATCAAGACACAAAAAACCCCGAATAGCCAAAGCAGTCTTGAGAAAGAAAAATGGAGCTGTAGGAATCAGACTCCCTGACTTCAGACTATACTACAAAGCTACAGTAATCAAGACAGTATGGTATTGGCACAAAACAGAAGTATGGATCAATGGAACAGGATAGAAAGCCCAGAGATAAACCCATGCACCCATGGTCAACTAATCTATGACAAAGGAGGCAAGGATACACAATGGAGAAAAGACAGTCTCTTCAATAAGTGGTGCTGGGAAAACTGGACAGCTACATGTAAAAGAATGAAATTAGAACACTCCCTAACACCGTACACAAAAATAAACTCAAAATGGATTAGAGACCTAAATTTAAGACTGGACACTATAAAACTCTTAGAGAAAAACATAGGAAGAACACTCTTTGACATAAATCACAGCAAGATCTTTTTTGATTCACCTCCTAGAGTAATGGAAATAAAAACAAAAATAAACAAATGGGACCTAATGAAACTTAAAAGATTTTGCAAAGCAAAGGAAACTACAAACAAGTTGAAAAGACAACCCTCAGAATGGGAGAAAATATTTGCAAACGAATCAATGGACAAAGGATTAATCTCCAAAATATATAAACAGCTCATGCAGCTCAATATCAAAAAAACAAGCAACCCAATCAAAAAATGGGCAGAAGAGCTAAATAGACATTTCTCCAAAGAAGACATACAGATGGCCAAGAAGCACATGAAAAGCTGCTCAACATCACTAATTATTAGAGAAATGCAAATCAAAACTACAATGAGGTATCAGCTCACACTAGTTAGAATGGGCATCATCAGAAAATCTACAAACAACAAATGCTGGAGAGGGTGTGGAGAAAAGGGAACACTCTTGCACTGTTGGTGGGAATGTAAATTGATACAGCCACTATGGAGAACAGTATGGAGGTTCCTTAAAAAACTAAAACTAGAACTCCCATATGACCCAGCAATCCCACTACTGGGCATATACCCTGAGAAAACCGTAATTCAAAAAGAGCCATGTACCACAATGTCCACTGCAGCTCTATTTACAATAGCCAGGACATGGAAGCAACCTAAGTGTCCATCAACAGATGAATGGATAAAGAAGATGTGGCACATACATACAATGGAATATTACTCAGCCATAAAAAGAAACGAAATTGAGTTATTTGTAGTGAGGTGGATGGACCTAAAGTCTGTCCTACAGAGTGAAGTAAGTCAGAAAGAGAAAAACAAATACTGTATGCTAACATATATATATGGAATCTTAAAATAAATAAATAAATAAATAAGTTCTGAAGAACCTAGGGGCAGGACAGGAATAAAGGCATAGACGTAGAGAATGGACTTGAGGACACGGGGAGGGGGAAGGGTAAGATGGGACGAAGTGAGAGAGTGGCATGGACATATATACACTATGAAATGTAAAACAGATAGCTAGTGGGAAGCAGCCACATAGCACAGGGAGATCAGCTCAGTGCTTTGTGACCACCTAGAGGGGTGGGATAGGGAGGGTGGGAGGGAGACGCAAGAGGGAGGAGATATGGGGATATATGTATATGTATAGCTGATTCACTTTGTTATAAAGCAGAAACTAACACACCATTGTAGAGCAATTATACTCCAATAAAGATGTTAAAAATAAAAACTTTAAAATGGAAAAAAAAAAAAGACACATGCACCCCAATGTTCACTGCAGTACTATTTACAATAGCCAGGACATGGAAGCAACCTAAATGCCCATCGACAGACAAATGGATAAAGAAGATGTGGTACATAAATACAATGGAATATTACTCAGCCATAAAAAGGAAAGAAATTGGGTTATTTGTAGAGACATGGATGGATCTAGAGACTGTCATACAGAGTGAAGTAAGTCAGAAAGAGAAAAACAAATATTGTATATTAACGCATACATGTGGAACCTAGAAAAATGGTACAGATGAACCTTTTTGCAGGGCAGAAATAGAGACACAGATGTAGAGAACAAACGTATGGACACCAAGGGGGGAAAGTGTGTGGGGTGGTGGTGGTGGGATGGATTGGGAAATTGGGATTGATATATATACACTAATATGTCTAAAATAGATAACTAATAAGAACCTGCTGCATAAAAAATAAATAAAATTCAAAAGAAAAAGAACTTTAAAAAAATAAATAAATAAAAAATTAAAATACAAAAACATTCTTAGCTCAGGGGCTGTTCAAAAACAGGCAGGCTGTATTTGGCCCACAGTCTATAGTTTACAAGCCCCTGGATTAGAAGAGTGTATCATTTGAATCAGAGGCTACGAGACTTTAATGATGCCTAATAAGTGTGACAATGGCTGCATTCATCACATTAATGGCATCATCCACTCAACAGACTACAAGAGCCTGGACTTCTGGAGCCTGTGCCTACCAGGTGAGGAGACAAATGAAAAAGTGAAACTAAATCACACCCCCTCAAACTCACTAACCAAATCCTTCTCTTAATAAGGGGAAAGCACCATTCTCTGGCCCCTGTGTGAGGTTTTGCTCTTCACTTATGGCCAGTGTAGATCTGGTTTTCAAAGGGTATTTCAACCTTCACTAGTACATAAGTTACTTACCAAAGCAAGCTGAAGGCTATCTGGGACAACAGTACCTGGAAACCCAGCAGGCGAAGAGGACTAATACTGTCTAATGCATCCAGAAAGCAGGTTCAACAAGAAGAAAAGGTTGGCTGCATCAGAATCCTCCAGGAAGCATGTTAAAAATAGGCTTCCAACCTTAGAGATTCTGATCCAGTAGATCTGGATTAGGGCCAAGTCAGAGTCACTGCATTCATTAGACAACTATGGCTTGTGAATGTGAAAAGAAAGATTAGCATCTAACCAGCTACTGCTAAAGAAAATGGTTTTCCAAACAGCTGAAGAAAGCTAACAGACCTATCCCTAGCACCTGTGTCAAAAGAAACCTGGGTAGACTGAATTTTATGGGTTGCAATGTTACCCCCTCAAAATTCCTGTGTTGAAGTCCTAACCTCCAGTACCTCAGAATGTGACCTTATTTGCAGATGTAATTAGTTAAGATGAGGTCATTCCAAGTAGCGTGGTTCTTAATCCAGTTTGACTAGTGTTGTTATAATAAGGAGAAATTTGGACATAGCCACAGGCACGTAGGAAAAACACCATGTGAAGAGACACAGAGAGAAGGCAGCCATCTACAAGTCAAGGAGAGAAGCCTGGAAAAGATCCTTCCCTCTCAGCCCTCAGAAAGAACCACCTCCACCTCAGACTTCTAGCCTTGGGAACTGTGAGACAGAAAACGTCTGTTGTTTTAAGCCACCTTGATTATGCTTTTTTGTTATAACATCCATCCCCAGCAAATTAAGCTGAAGGTCATAGGGAAATAAGCAGGCTACTCATAGTATTTCAACACTGAGACAGAAACCCTGAATTTCTTGAAGTTGCTAAAGTAAAATGCGGGCTGCTCCAGTTACAAAACAGCTACAGAATGACACTAGGCTTGCCACCAGCTTTGCAATACCCATCTGATGCTCCCTTTTTTTTTTACAGAGAATGCTGCTGACCAGAATACCAGGTGGAGTGAGCTTGGAAATCCACACACCCTCCCCCCGCTCAAACAACTATTATTACCTAGCCACTTGTGAATTGTCACCTCTTTTACACTGCCTGAAGTTATCACAACCTCCAAACTTCATACTGCATCCAATCTAAATTACCTTCAAATTAAAAAAAAAAAAAAAAAAAGACTTTCTGGAGGAAATGTCAGCTTATTTTCTGTCACTATCCTCTTAAACCATTTAAGCTCTAACTTATTTCTGAGATTATACTTGGTTTACCAGTCTTTTCTCTTGCTTACTCGTTAATTACTTTTATCTTTCCAAACTGATTTTGGAGAACAAAAGGAATTTAGCTTCCGGGTGGAGAACCAACTCCATCTAAAAAAATATTCTGGATAGGGAAGACATCCAACTCCTCTGATTAAAATTGCATTACGTGATTTGGATGCTACAAAGCAATTTAGACTTTCCCCTGGAGCGCCCTATAATGAGATTTGCCTTATGTCATGAAAATCAACTGCTCTATGCCTAATGCAGTAGTGTTCTTATTTTGCTGAGTCACCACCAAAGTCAGGCTGGCACTTGAGACAATGTAACCTGCAGTGTACTAGAACAAAAGTTTTTCAATGCTGTCAGAGGGCACATGCCTTGTGACTGTCCCTGGGACAGAAAAGACTGCAGGAGCTGATCAGCAGGAAAATGACCCTTCCTAGGAGAGATAATGTGCCAATTCCCGGGAGAGTCAACTTCTCGATAATCCACACTTCCCAGAACAGAGCTCAAAACTCAGATGTGTTCCCACGGGCGCATGGTAGAACTACAGACAATTTGGAAATTTGTCCCTACTGTAAGCATAAATAGAATTACTCTTTGGATCACCAGAAAGCCCAGAGAAATACATCTGAGCCTAACTCCTTGGTTGGTATAAACCAACAGTTCTGTGCTCTCCAAATGATTCTGATGCATGGGCCTGTTTATAAACCTATGGTAAGCCCCCATGGCAGCATCATGGTTCTGCATGTTTAAAAGACATGTTTAACTCCAGCAAGTAAATTTTGTCAAAGGGATAAACTATAGTCAAGGTATAAATTAAATAAGATGTACGTATTAACACTTGCCCAGGATCTACATAGTAAACTATGATTTCTAACTATGTAGTAAAATTTGACTTCTATACAGAGGCCGAAGCAATTTAGAACATCATTTAAAAAAGAATAAAATGTGTGTTAGGACAGTTCTGCGTCAGTTAAGGCTGAATCACCATTGGGGTTGAATCATCGCTGGAGGCTGAGTCATCACCGGAGGCTAGCTGAATCGTGCCTCTGTTCTGATGTTCTAGCCCAGAAGTTTAAAGCTTGGCATGAAAACAGGTTGAAGCAAATCACTCAAGTGAGAGAGAATGCTTTAAGTTTAAGACATTGATAAAGAAACCAAAATAACTTACTGCTAAGAGCATGAGCCAGTTACTTTTACTCAGACATAATGGTTTGCGTAAGTCAGGGCAAGTAGTGACCACGATATCTGCAAAAGGCAAGACCATGTAAATATTTATGACATCTCCAGCACACAGGCCTGAACTCAAGGATTATGCTGAAGGAAAGATGAACTTATAACTACTATTCAAAGTATAGCAAAGGCTAGGGCAGTATATGGAATCTTAAATGATAAGAGCTAATTTACACTTAAGCACAGCAAATATAAAGCAAAAGAGGGAGCAAAAATGGAATCTTCGACATTACTGACCAGAGAAAGGGGAAAAGGGTAGATTCCTTCCTTACCGCCCCAGCTTTCTTTCTGGTGGTACCTAGGCAACAGAATCCAACATCATGACCTTGAAAGGCAGAAGCGTAGTCATCCAATTTCTCAAAGTCCACTACTTCTTGATTCTAGACAACAAAGACATAGTTGTATATGACTTGATGTTATTAAAACAAAACAAAAAAACAGACAAAAATACCCCCTCTAGATTTAAAGAATGACAGAACATTACTAAAGAGTCCACCCACTTAACATCAAATTTTGCAAGCTCATTTTCTCCCACCAAAAAGCAATTAATCTGAATTCAAAAATCAACAATGTAAAAAAAAAAAATCAACAATGTACTTATATGTCCACAGTACACACAATTGGACTAGGTGTGATCTAGATCTCTAAAGTCAGGTTCAATTATAATTTTCTCTCTGGAAAAATAAAAGACCTGTCTGTATACTACCAGGAGAAATACCAATGAGGTATAATGTTGGGGAAGGAAATGGTGTTTGGAGTCTCAAAACCTAGGCTTGAGTCTTGGGTCTGCTACTTACTAGGCATGTTAATAATCTTGGCCAAGTTACTTCTATGTCTCAGTTTCTTCAGCAGTAAAATGTGAATGATAATCTTTCCCTCAGTCTACACCATGACCCACCTGCATTAGAATCAGTCAGCAGGTGCTTGACAAAAAGGCATATTCCTAGGTCTCACACCAATACTCCTGAATCAGAAACTGCACTTTTAATAAGCACCCTCGGTAATTCTCATGCCCATGGAAATTTAAGAACCTCCATCTAACCTCTTAAGTTTGTTGTGAAGCTTAAAAAAGAAAAGTTTGGGAAGTTTCCATCATTCAGGACTTTAAATAAAACATTGCTTTCCCTCTCTACCACTGACTCTTTCAAAAGCATTTTCCTGGCACCATACACAATGCTGAAGAAATGTATGTTTACAAAAAGTGCCTGACCAAAAGAGGCACCACCAAAACTCAACTGTCAAAGCACAGAACTCGATTTCAGTTTCTAACGACCAGAGGTGACATGCCCCCATGAAGCCAGACGATGAAGATCACGTATTACCTGCCTAAGTCTGAACAAAGATGTCCATTTTAACAGAAAAGTCCTGAGGGACCAAAGACATATGCAAAATGACCTGATCATGGACCTGCAGGAGTCATGAACATTTATTTGTGAGACCGTTTGTTATTTGGAATGTTCTACCTGTGGGTCCAGGTTGGGGGGGGGGGGGGCGGTCTCAGAATTTCACTGTAGTTTAATTTACTGCAGTTCACAAATAACTCCATTTGCAAGGGGAAAGGAATCTCCACCAAGCTCAGGTTTCAAATATTTAGGGGATTAACACCAGACTGAAGTCTGGTCTATCAGTGGGTTAAACACGAAAAGTGTAAGTGACAGGAAAGGGACTATTCCACTTACAGACACAAGCCTGCAGCCCTGAGACAGGGCAAATTCTTGTAGGTGAATAACCCCACCTCTCAGTGCCATAGACCTTTCCCCCTCTGCAAAGCTATTTCTGATTCGCTAACTTTAGTGTGTAGTGGACAGGTAGACAAAACAAGCAATGGGGTTGAGAAAATTACCCAAGGTCACAGGGCTTTTTTTCTAGAAGCCAGCTTAAAGGACCCTGGAAGCATGGCTCTTCTCTGTCTCCCTAGACCCCCTTACACTTAGGCCCCATTTTATGGGGGCAAAGCCTGAGAGAAGGGCTTTGTCCAAGGCCTGGCAGTGAGGGGGAGGCCCACCTGGACCTACAATCCAGCTTCCAGTAAGGCCTCTCACAGACCAATCGTGGTCACGCTCTGAACACCTCCTGCCGCCATTGCAGGGCAATGTTCAGCCTTGCAGCATAAAATATGCTCACTCTGAAGAACCACTGCGGGTACATTTTTGAGTCCCAGCTCAAATACCCACCACGTTTTTATACGCTTCCTCGTCGAAGGTGAGCTTCCTCCGGCCAATCAGCGTGACTTTGGAAAACAGGCCCTGCTCCAGGATTTCTTTCAAGAGCACTCTGCCGGTTTCCCCGCTGGCACCCAAAATAAAGACGGATTTATTGTGCATCCTGAAGTCTTCCCGAAGCCTCGGTAGCGCTTCTGTCTCGGCCATGCTACAGAAATAACATTAACAGGTGCTGGGCTCGGGATATTTGAAGGGACAGCCGTGCTTACCCTGGGAATAAAGGTTATTTGTTCTGGAGGAAGATACGGTTATTCTCTGCAGTCTGGGCGTGGGGGAAAGTGCAGAGTCACCCTCAGGGCGGGGCGCCGTATTGGTTACCCGCTTCTGAGCCAACCCACACCTTGGAAGGGGCTGGAACAGGGAATGCGCCCGGGTACCAGGAGGCCTCGTTCCCCCACGGTGTCCCCGACTCCGGCCCCTCCTGCCTTCGCCCGCAGGGGCGCGGAGCCCAGCTTGGTCCCCCACGCGGAGGGTTTACCTGGAGCCGGCCCCCGGCCCCGCGTCCTCAGGCTGCAGCAGGAGCAGCGCGACCACCAGCGCCGCCGCCGCCACCAGCGCAGCGCTCAGGGCTGCGGGCCGGGACATCCTGCCATCCCTCCGCCCAGGCGCTTTCCTCCCCTCGCCCGACTCTGCGGGGCCCCTCCCCGGTCCGCGCCTACCCGACTTCATCTTCCGGGTGACTTTGCTCTATCGCTGCTCACCCCGCCCACAGGGGCGGGATGTGAAGGGGTGGCCCGCCCGTGGACCAGAGGGTGCCTGGGCGCCGGCGTGGGGGGCCCAGAGCACGTGCGCAGCACCAGGCTAGGTAGGAAGCTCGGAGACCACCTCCTAAATATCGGGAATCTCCGGAACCTTCTCCCTGGCGTTCTTCCTCACCACCTGGGCTGTTCTCGCCCTCATCCAAGGCCTCAGCCAATAGACTTGATCTTCGTTGATCCCTTTCTAAAACCTGTAATGTCAACTGTGTGTTGGACATCTTCATCTTGAATTCACCACATCAAAACGTAACACTTCCCTTCTAACCACCCCAAACAGCAATAAAAAGTCTACTCCTTGCCTCTCTTCAGTGTCACTGTCCCTATTCGTCCGCACAATCTTCATTCACCCCTTCTCTCTCAAGTTAGAAATTCGGACTGTCACCTTTGACTCCTTTCTCCGCCTTACCACATTCTAGATTAATCACCAAGGCCTACTATCTTCTCTGCCTTTCAAATATTCTCTCATGTAATTCAAGTTCTCTCTGTATCTCACCAGTACAACTGGTTTCCCCACTCAGGTTCCAGATGGTTGAGCCAGGGCGACCTTCCACACCTGATCTCCTGTTCACTCTCCAGGGCCAGGATCGTGGTTTAGAACATAACTATCTACACTGGGCCTATCCTGGATCCTGAAAGTCCTGGACAGGAGTTAGGATCACACGCCAGAATCTGAACAACACAGATAGTGTTGTGGACAGTGGTATTTTTGGCTGCCCAGCGTTCAAACATATCATTATAGGGAATTCCAAAATAAGTGGGAGACAGGGCCCTACCTGCCACTCTAGAAGTCAAGTGAAATATGTTCCCCCTCCCAACTCCTAGAAAATTATGATATGTAGGTGAGATCTAGACTCAGCCAATCAGACACTCTCATCCAGGTTTTTTTACTTTGTGGGGAGTAATAAAAAGACGCAGTGGAAAACTGAGATAGAGTTTGGTTGGGTGGAGCAAAGATACAGGATAATGGCATCGTGGGATCTGCCAGTGATCTGATTATCTGATTGTTTCTGTTTTGCTTCCTTTAATTCCTGCCTGTTTTCAAAGCCTGTTTGTTATACTTCCTGTTATTCCTGCAATAATTTCATTTTCTGCTTAAGCTACTTTCTGTTGCTTGCAGTCTAAAACCTTGACTGATACAGAGCAGAGTGGTTTGTTCCACATTGGCCTGCCACAGTGCCTGAACTCTTCCCTTTGAGCTCCTAACGATTTTCTGCTAAAATGCAGCTGAAAATCTTGTCAGCTAACACTGTCTCAAGAATTCATTCATCAAATCTGTTGCACTGATTTTCTTTTTTAAAAAGTTGTAGCATAATTAATATACGATAAAATGCATGGGGGCTTCCCTGGTGGCGCAGTGGCTGAGTCCGCATGCCGATGCAGGGGACATGGGTTCGTGCCCCGGTCCGGGAAGATCCCACATGCCGTGGAGCGGCTGGGCCCGTGAACCATGGCCGCTGAGCCTGCGCGTCCGGAGCCTGTGCTCTGCAACGGAAGAGGCCACAACAGTGAGATTCCTGAGTACCGCAAAAAAAAAAAAAAAAAAAAAAAAAGCACGGATGCAAAAGGTTCAGTTCCATGATTTTAAACAATTGTGCATACACCTAGGTAATCACCACCTAAAACAAGATACAGAACATTTCTTTCACCCCAGAAAGTGCCTTCAATCCCTCCACATCCCAGAGGCAACCACCTTCTGATCTATCAATACAGATTAGTTTTGCCTGTTACAGAACTTCACTAAATAGAATCATACAGCATGTACTTTTGTGTCTCCAGTATGTTTTGCTCAAAATAATGTTTTTAAGATTCATCCCTATTGTTTATAGGGCTGCGTTATGACCTTCATGGGTCCTAGGGACTTCATGGGCCCCTTCCTTCATAAAAAATAAAATTTAAAATGTATCTCTTATAACTGTGTTACTATGACAAATATATCCGTCTTATATAATAAAATATTTTCTTCAACCTAAAAGTTCATTTTTTCCTTCTGATTTTAAAAGAAATTAAAACATTTTCACGGGCCTGGGCTCTGTGCCTACTATGCTGAATGGGTAAGTGAACGCTGGTTGATGTATAAGCAGTTTGTTCAGTTTTATTGCTGAGCAGCCGTCCAGGGTATGACTATCCCAACACGACTAATCATTCTCGTATGGATGGATATTTAGTCTGTTTCTTGTTTTTTGCTCCTATGACTAAGGCTCCCATGAACTTTCTTGTACCAGTGGACATATGTTTTCATTACTCTTAGGTTAATACCTAAGAGAGGAATGACCAAAGAGCTCGCTAAGGTGGGTGCACTATTTTATTCTCCAACCCACCTGGTATCAATCAATGGTGAAAATCAATCTTGGTAATTTTAGTCATTCCAGTGGATGGTAAGTGGTCAAATGGCTCATCTTTCTTTTAGCAACAGAGTCCTGAGTTTTATCAGACCACGTGGCTGACTATTTACATTCTATATTTCCCAGCATCACTTGCAAGCTGATGTGACCATGTGACGATATTTTAGCCAATGAGCTGCAAGCAGAGATAATATGTGCATATTTGAATCACATTTTAATAAGAAAGCTACCTGCTTTCCCTTCCCTTTCCTCCATTCCTTAGGCCAGGATGTGAATGCGGTACAAGTGAGCCAGCTCTGACCATGTGGAGAAAGACATCCTAGAGGATGTCAGAGTAAGAAGCTGGAACCTGAGTCCCTGGATGACTTCATAGAACAGAGCTGCCTACCTACCCTGGACTGTCCGCCCACCTCTGGGCTGTGAGAGAGAAGTCAACTTCTGTCATGTTGGAGCCACTGTAATTGTGTCACCGCAGCTTAGCCAGCATTTTGCCTAATATAAAATGCTTTTAGTCAATCTTGTCAATGGATACTTACTGATTCTCTAATGTGAGCTAAATACTGTGGTAAGGACTATAGATTTTTCCAGGATGAATCAGATACCAGATAAACGTACTCTCACCTGAGACGGCAAGTTATGAATACTTGGGGAGCTAAATAAAAGTACAAGTTAACATTATCCAACATCTCCCAAACTTTCATAGGGTAACACATGCTAAATGCCAAATGAGTGGACAGACAAGGGATGGAAACGCAGAAAAAGATAAGCCCATGGCTTTTCTTCTCTGACAGTTGGCTAGCATCAAGGCCCTGAGATAATGTGACACACCCTAGGCTACTAGGGGGACAGGGCCACAAAAGTTCAAGGCAAATGGGAAGGCAAACACATAACGGAAAAAGGCAAAAGGAACACAAGGAAGCTGGGGTAACATGGAAAGGTCCTGGGCCAGAAGACCTGCCTGCCAAGTCCAGGATTGACATTACCTTTGACTTAGATGAAGTTTCTTCATTTATTTGGCCTCCCTTTTCTTATCTATAAAATGGAAACTGTTTTGTTACGTTTACTTTGCTCCAAGAAACAGAGACACACTCATGTTAACTTGAGTAAAGACGGTGAATATTGTAAGGATACACACAGTGTGTAAAGGAGACAGAATCTCAAAGAGATCTGAAAATAGGATCTGCTGTAGGATCGGGCCTCAGGGAGACTGAAACTGCAAAGTAGTTCTGTATTTAGGTCAAATGTAGGGTCTTTAGCATCAGGGATCCATGCATCTTCACTTTAGAGCCATATTTTTAGTGATACTTTAATAAAGACTTTCTGTTTCAAGCTATTGGAACACCAACTTAAAATGTTTTGAGCAAAAAAAGAAATACACTGACTCATATTGTTGAAAATGTCAGTGTGTGTGACAGCCTCAGACATCACTGGAGTCAGGCGGTCAGCCAGTGAGGCCAGGACTCACTCCCTCCTCCTCCCTTGGCTCTGCTCTCCTTCATGTCCATCTTACTTTAAGACCCCACAACATGACTCGAAGGCGGTGGGCAGCTCCAGCCTGTCATCCTCTGTTTTAGTCAAGGTCCAGGATAGGAAAGACATGGCACTCAAAGTGGGTAGTCTAAGGCCAGGGTACTAAATGGATGTTTCAAAGAGCAAAGGAGGAGAGAGGATCAGTTACCAAAACTGTGACAGAGAGAGCTGTCTCTCAGGACCTGTGATCTTCAGTAGAGGAACACAGCCAGTATGCAGCAACCCCACAGAGGAAGAGTCAGCGGAATAATAGCCCAGCCTCACTCTTCTCCTTCCCTTATCTCCTGCTGTTACTCTTAATTGGCTGCAGTCAACTAGAAGTTAGAAGGAGCTTACATTGTGCGGACCAGTTTTCTTCAGGGCACAGAGCAGGGGGCAGAAATGAAGAGAGTGGATTATTCAAGATATCAGTGCATCCTACCAGACTTAAGTCCAACAGAAAAGGGCACAATTGTAAGCAAAAGTCCCCAGCTGTGTCTCCTTAGTTCTGCCTGAGGAGCACTAAGGAGACCCTCCTGACCATCACTGTGGCCAGAGGAATGAAGCCTAGATGGGGCCAATGCCTCCCACATGTCTGTGAGTAGAGAAGGTCGTACCCCCAAGGAAAGTAGCAATTTGGATTCCTTTTATTTCTTTTTCTTCTCTGATTGCTGTGGCTGAGAAGTAGAGGTCACTATTTAAAAAAAGAAAGAATGGATTTACACTGTATCTACAGTGACCATACTTCTTCCCCATTTATTATCCCATTTATTCATATAAATATGTATGCTGAACGATTTTTTTGCAAAGGAGAGTTATAAATAAATGTAGCATGACTAAGGTATCTGGTGGGGCAAAAAGAGTTTGGACTTGGAAAAGGTAGGTGTTTGGAAGAAAATGTTTCTGTATTCCCCTGTTACAGAACAAATGCAACCATGAACGGCATTCAACAATTTAGGTAGCTGATTTGGTATATTTATCACGTTCTTGACAGTAATTTTTTTCCCTTTTGAAAGTTGTACGAGTGGAGAACTGCTGGCATATGTGCTCACATGTTTCCTGCTTCCATGCCAATTTTTTTCATTTTATAGATGGAGAAACTGAGTCACGTATCTGTTAAATATTTGTTCTAAGATTATAGAATTAAAGTTTGATGCCAGGACAAGAACCTGGATATCCAGATCGATGACAAAATGTTTAGCGATACCAGTGCAATTCTAGAATAGTCTTCAGGAAAGCATAATTCCTCTCTTTTTAGCTGATTGTCCTATTTTGTTGTATTATTCAGGTTCCCTAGCATTTTTGAGAGTGTTCTCTCACTGATCAATGCTGAAGAACAACCTATGCAAAGGCACTGTGGTGGGTGAGAGTATGGCTGGTTTTGAGGGGCCAAAAACCCAATATGACTGAAATGGAGGCATAAACGCATGGGGTAGGGGCGGGGGAGAGGACACTGGAGAGGCAGGCAGGGGCCAGACTGTACCCGCTCTCATAAGATAAATCATCATTTATAATTATTATTCAATTTTAATTTTTTAAGTTCAGTAAACTTTATTTCATTGTATTTTTAATGGTTTTCCTCTATTTAAAGTAGCCGCATATTACATTAATTACTAGTAATACATTTATTAATACTTATTACTATTAATACATTTAATAAGTATGTAAAAGTGAGGACGTTTTAAAGATATTAAGAATAGGTGAGTGTAGAGTACACATGGGATATAACGAATTCATGAAGGAAATATTTGAATGAGAAGAGTCTGTGAAATACTGACGTACTGGGCATTTTCATCTACCCCTTCAGATCCACTTTCTACCCTCTGCACCCTTCTCTGTGACCCCAGAGCTGACCTCTAAGGCCCGTATCACCCCAGTTTCCCTTGTCCTGTGGCTTCTAGCTGGATTTGGCCAATGGGAGGCACTGGTTGGATCTGAAAAGGGGAAGAATGTGAGATAAGGGTCTCTACTCCCCCACATCCCTTGCAACAGGGTCACTGTGGGTCGGTCCTCTGCCAAAGGGCACTGCTCCCACCAGACCTCCCTCACAGATACAGGTGCTCTCCAAGGTTCCTGTAACCACCTTGCCACCACACCTCTCACACCCCGGCGTGGTAATGCTTCCGGCTGTTTTTGCCATTGGGACGCAGCGCCACTCCTTGTTGGGCTTTTCTTAACCCTTGTAAATCTTCTCTTATTAAATTCTCCTCACTTATCCCATTTCAACACTCTGCATTTTCCTGCCAGAACCCTGACTGGTATGCCTGATGTGGTGGAAAGTATGAACTTTGAAATCAGACATAAGTAGATTTGAATCTTGGCCATTTAATAGCTGTGTGACCTTGGGCAAGTCCAAGTAGAGAAGCCCAGTATTCATCACCCCAGGAAGACTCTACCCTGTAAGTTCAGGCATCACATCTATCTCACCAATACAGCCCCAGCTCTTGGGGGTTGTGTTTAATACTTAGTTGGTACCCAAGAAAAAACTTTTGTATGGATGGATTTCATCTTTTATGTGGCCTAGAAGGAGAGTAAGAGAGCAACTTGTCAAACATTCTTACTTTTCAGGTGATACACAAGTGAAACCAGGTAACTCAGACTGGGACTTGAAACCACGTGTCAGGACTCAAACACAGCCAAAACCCAGATTGGGACTTGAATCCACAGTCTTTTAACTGAAATCACACACCTGGTCTCAGGACTTAATGAAGCTCAGGTCCTTGCTGTCTCATCACAGAAAGAATTCAGTGAGAGACACAGTGATAGGTAAGAAGTGGATTTATTTAGAGAGAAACACACTCCACAGAGTGTGGGCCATCTCAGAAGGTAGGAGCGGCACCAGGGTATGGGGTTGTCCGTTTTTATAGGGGTGGGTAATTCCATTGGCTAAAGAGTGGGAGGAATATTCCAGCTATTTCGGGGAAGGGGTGGGGACTTCCAGGAACTGGGGCACCATCCACTTTTTGACACTTATGGATGGCCTCAGAACTGTCATGGTGCCTGTGGGTGTGTCATTTAGCTTGCTGACGTGTTACAGTGAGCATATACTGAGGCTCAAGGTCTAGTGGAAGCTGACTCGCCTGCCATCTTGGACCCATTTGGTTCTAATCAGTTTATGTTGTGTCCTCGGGCTAGGTTATGCTTTTAAAGGTTGTGTCCTGCCCCCTTCCCTCCTGTTTCACAAGGCTGAGGTATAACTTGTGCAAGTAGTAAGCCTCAGATGGGCTCTTTAATGGAAGCAACATAGGAAAGGGTTTAAAAAAAAAAAAGGAAAAAACATGGCAAGTAACTCATGGGCAAAGGGTGCCCTGCCCACTCCACCATCTGTCCTTACAAGAGTTCATCTCCTTCCCCATATTACCCACTTCAAAAGACAGTTTCCTTCTGAGGGTAAATTCTGTTGAGGTAGCATGTATTCTTTCCAACAAAGAGGAAGCAAACTGAGGGAAGGCACATAAAGGACCCAAGGGTCCCATGCAGAAGACAGTGAAGGAGCGCCAGATGGGGCAGAGGGTTTATTTGAGACACAGAGCCTGATGAGCAGAGAAGCCACAGATGTCACGAACCGTGAAAGTCAAGAAGTGAAGAGATGGTGTTAGTGTCCTAGGGCTGCTGTAACAAATTACCATGAATCGGGCGGCTTACGATAACAGAAATGTATTCTCTCACAGTCCTGGAGGCTAGAAGTCTGAAATCAGTGTGTCGGTAGGGCCATGTTCCCTCTGGAAGCTCTTTCCTTGCTTCTTCCAGCTGCTGGTGGCTTCGGGCATCCCTTGGATTGTGGCTGCAGACTCCAATCTCTGCCTCTGTCTTCACATGGGCTTCTCCTCTGTGCGTCCATGACTTCTCTTGTATCTCTTAGAAAGATACTTGTTGCTGGATTTAGAGCCAACCGAGAGAAATACAGCATGGTCTCATCTGGAGATCCCTAACTTAGCTACACATGAAAAGATCCTTTTTCCAAATAAGGCCACATTCACAGGATCCAGGGGTTAGGATATGAACATACTTTTTTGGGGGGCGGGGGCACCATTCAACCTACTACAGATGGCAAACAGAACAAATGTTAGCCAAATTTTAAGCAAAAGAGTTGCTTGATGAGCTCTACATTTAGTGGATAAAAAGGAAGCTGGAAGTAGGGTGCAGAGAAGGGATAAAAATAGAAGAGGGTTTTTGGTTGAAGCTCTTGCCGGATGGGATGAAAGCATGGACCAAAGCAGACACTGCAGGAAAGAGAAGGAGGTAAGCATATGAAAGATCTTATAAAATAACTATTGACCTTGGTTATTTGAAGTTCTCTGCAACAATATAGAAAGAGCATAGGATTTCAAGTTATCAGACCCAGGTGTAAGCCCCAGCTTGTACACTGACTAGCTGTGTACATTCAGTCCAGTCCTTTGTCTCTGCAGCTATAAATTGGGGATAATGGCAAAACCAGTTCACTATACAGATTTATGGCAAAATTCAAATTAGACACCACATGGGAAGGCAGTGTAGGCTGGTAGCTAAGTGTACAGGCCACAGCATCAGTCCACCTGGTTTAAAATCCCAGCTCTGCCACCAGCTATGTAAGTGACCTTGGGCAAATTGCTTACTTTCTATTCCTTGGTTTTCCCATCTGTAAAGGATAGATGATAATAATTACCTAACTCATGAAGTTTTTGTTGGAGGGTTAAAAGAGTTGATCCAAATAAAGCACTCAGTATCTAAAATACAGTAAGCGCTGAATAAATATTATCTTATTATGGGAAAGATCTTTGTCAACATCTAAGTACTTACAGCAGTGACTTGCAGTTCTGGCTACAGATGGGAATCTCTTGAAACTTTATAAAAATAAAGATGCTTGGGCTTTGCCCTAAACCTACTGAATCAGGACCAGTAGTTTTTAAAGCTCCTCAGATGATTCTGCTGCACAGTCAAAGGAGAAATTCACCACAGCAGGACATGTTATTAGGATCCATTTCCTAACAACATCCATCAGGAGAAAAAGCATAGTCTTTATCTTAGGGAGACCATATAGTAGCCTGAACCAACCTGGGCTTCGCTTTTCCTTTTTTTTTTTTTTTTTTTGCGGTACACAGGCCTCTCACTGTTGTGGCCTCTCCCGTTGCGGAGCACAGGCTCCGGACGCGCAGGCTCAGCGGCCATGGCTCACGGGCCTAGCCGCTCCGCGGCATGCGGGATCCTCCCAGACCAGGGCACGAACCCGTGTCCCCTGCATCGGCAGGCAGACTCTCAACTACTGCGCCACCAGGGAAGCCCCGCTTTTCCTTTTTGTAAAAGTATCAATACTTACATAGCACTTATGATATGCCAAGGACCATTAACTCACTTAATACCCACAATATCCTTATGAAGCAGGAGTGATTATTACAGATAAGGAAAATGAGCCACAGAGAGGTTAAGCAGATCATCAAAAGTCACACAGTTAGAAAGTGGTAGAGCCAGTATTGGAACTGCAGTCTTCTGGCTCAAACAACTATAGCAAACAGATTCTCTCAAAGCTATAGTGTCTCTCAAAGCATGTAACCTCTACATCTCAGTTTTCTTATCTGCAAAATGAAGATTATAACATTACTTACTTCCTAGGAGACTTGTGAAAATGAAGTGAAATGCTGCCTGTAAAGCACTCAGCAATGTATTTAGTACCTACTAAGCACTAAATGAAAGTCAGCCATTATTAATCATTTTAATATTATCACTAATTATTCAGTTTCATAGAAATATAATGCAGGTTCCAGCTCAAGTCTAACTAATACTCTGAAATATCTGAGCCTGTTTATCGAGCTGCTCGGGCAGGACACCTGGTTTAAGGCAATGCAGAATCTATCCCTTACATTTACCTCCTGAGCCTCTGTTCATTTCCAGTGCTCACATGTCACAGTCCAATGGTGCAGGGGGACTTGAAAAGCTAAAAGGCCTGTGGTACTAGTGAACAAACAAAAACTCAGTAAGACATTGAAGAACAAGCAACACTGCTTCAAGGGGCCCTGTAAGTAAAGGCAAAGTGAAAGCAGAGTGGATATGCTTCCGTCTTCCAAAGAGAATTTCCTACCCTTTAACTTATTAAGGAAATCAGAGCCCTGACATGAGGATAAGAGAGAGACAGGGAGAGAGTGAAGGAGAGAGAGAGCAATGAGAGCATTCTTGCCAGATAACACATATGACACATACTTCCAAAAAACACATAAATGCATTTCATAGGTTGTGTAAGTCTCTAGGAATAAGAGCTGGAGGAAATTCAAACTGATAAGGTAAATTACAGCCTACTGGGGCTAGGGAAACTCAGGTTACACAATATTTTACAATTCCCGACACAAGCACTGATTAGAGTAACAGACAGAGAGGGAAAAAAAAATTTTAACCTGTAAGAGTGTGTGTTTTGTAGAATTTTTTCAGATCTCTCAACTCCTGGAAGCATCAGTCCTCTTGCTTAGTTTCCACCACAAAGCACAAGAGGGCGCCAGAGACAGTAGAAATTTTTGTTTTCCGAGGAACCACTCAGTGTTAGAAAGTCTTCTCTGATCTTTATATAAGGATGCTCATTATTAGTTCTCTTGAGTTTTAAAAAATGAAACGACTATGTGCATAAGTTTATTGGCTAATACTTTCGGGTGAGGTGGGTAGTTCACAAGTGAAAACGCTAAAATATGTAAGCAGTATTGGAGAATGCAGAGGGTAAGGAATATTGCTAATGATGAATCAATTCACTTGTCAAACATTTATTAGTTGCTTTCTGTGTGTCTGCTGGTTAGATGCTGTGAGTGCAAAGATAAATGAACCTGCAATTTTCCATTGAACTTATTAGTAACATCAGAAGTCAAAATTATCATAACACTTTATTTTTCTTATTTAAAACTCTCTTTATCCTCTTCATCTGTTCACCCATTAATGTCTTCAGAGGGATTCTGTGTAATGGTTAAGCACAAGGGCTTCGAAGTAAGAGGTAGAGATGAGACAGGTACTAATATTATTTCCATTTTACAGATGAGGAAACTGAGAGTAAAAACCACTAAGTAACACATCTCCGATCACACAATTAATAAAGGAAAGAATCAAGGTCTGAATCCGTTTCTAGTCTTACTCTTATTGTAAAACTGACATTTTTTTCAGAAACTGTCATTCCCCCCAAATGACACAAATACCCTCTGGTATAATACATGTTTAAAAAGTATGACCTCTGGGGCTTCCCTGGTGGCGCAGTGGTTGAGAGTCCACCTGCCGATGCAGGGGACACGGGTTCGTGCCCTGGTCCGGGAAGATCCCACATGCCGCGGAGCGGCTGGGCCCGTGAGCCATGGCCGCTGAGCCTGCGCGTCCGGAGCCTGTGCTCAGCAACGGGAGAGGCCACAACAGTGAGAGGCCCGCGTACCGCAAAAAAAAAAAAAAAAAAAAAATTACATGGTTATGAAAACATGAAAAAACCAAGCTAGATATACAAGGGAAGACATAAATTGAATTCATACATTTCTAGGTAAAATAGGTTAAAAAATCTCATTGTAATTACTGAATTCCTTATATTGATTGGTCCGGGTGGGTAACATAGAATTTGGCTAAAGGCAAACTGGAAACAATTTATCCAAATACGATTTGGAAGAAAGCAGTTTAGTTGAAATTAAATTGGCTCAGAGGACAATTTGGTCAAAAGAAAAGTTTGATGAAAACAATTTTCTCAGTTACTGGTTTTACAAAAATTGGTTAGTTTGGTTTACTTTGGGGAGAGTCATTTTACATCTGTTGGCATTTTTGTCATTTAAAAAAAATTTCTCAGAATTTCTTTTCTTCTTTCTGTTTAAAGTCATTTTAAGGATGCCTGGAACTGGGTTTTTCATGAGCTTGACCATTTGTCAAATGTGTTTCCTCTCAGGAGATACGATTAACATCGATTAATTATTTATAACTGGGAATTCATAATTGACTAATTATAAAAATGAATTACCAGAACACAGTCAACTTCTCAGCGACAAATACTGCAGTTTCTCTTTCAAACATTTGAGCTCTTGGAAACTGGCTGCTTTGGGGTCTTTTCACCACTTTTATGCAATTTACTGTTAACAGAGAGTAATGAAGGGAAGAAAATCTTGCAGGGAGGAAGCATTGAGGATTCCAGCGTGTACAAAGCCACCATTATCTGCTAAGAGCCTTCCAAAACCTCAATTTAAATTTAAAACTAGCAGGCAAACTCAACTGTAGTAGTGGAAAAGAGAAGATTAGGTGGAAGGAAGGCAGTGAGATTTTAATAATCTTGATGCTGTAAACTTGGTTGAAAGCACGAGAGGGCAGTGCAGTGCTAACTATCTCAGCACCGACTGCCTGAAATATACAGACTTGCATCTAAACATGACATTAAGGAAAGGAAAAAAGTCGAACTCACAGAAACAGAAAGTATAATGATGTCTGTCAGGATCTGAGACGTGGGGGAAATGGAGAAGGTTAGTAAAAGGATACAAGCGTTCTGTAAAATGGATGTATTGGGACACAGGATTCTTGGAAGGATTAAATAAGACAATGTATGGGAAGAGCCTGGGACATAATAGCTGCAGCATAATTGATAACTATTATTATTGTTGAATGTTATTTTCATAGTATTTACCATTTCTGAACAAGATAAGTGATATACAATCTGATTATAACAGCAGTTTACTTTCATCCTCATCATGGATGAAAAGTGTAATTAGTTCAGCCCTGTCACATTCATTCTCACGCTGAAAAACGATCTAATGACTGTGGGGATCAGTATAACTCATTCAAATATAGAAATCAGAGTTCTTGCAGAGCCACAGCAGATGAAAATGTACTATTATGTGTTAAGATGATGCTAAGAAAAATTTTCTGAGCACAGCCCAGCAAGCCAAGAATTTATAATCCAGTTTTTCCTGTCAAATCCCAATACCTGATTCAATAACGATAGTCATGATAATGACAGTAGTCCTTATTGTTCCAGTCAACAAGACTGCTAAGCCTTAACTGACGAGAAGAATTCACCTGGGCATCCAAGTCATCCTGCCATAAGGTCAATCATGATAAATCACTATCCTATGGATAAATCACTCAGCAAATAAATATTGGCTGGTGAGAGTCAAAAAAAGCACCAAGGAACAGAAGGAGTCACAGAAGCTGCCTGGTCCACTAGAGATTATTGTGTGAGAATCTAACACTTAATAGTAGTTCAGAAATATTGCTACCAACCACTACTGGCCTGGACAAATACAGTCTGAATCAAGAACTCATTTGGAACATTACTCAGCCATAAAAAAAGAACAAAATAATGGCATTTGCAGCAACACAGATGGACCCAGAGATTGTCATACTGAGTGAAGTAAGTCAGACACAGAAACACAAATATCATATGATATCGCTTATATGTGGAATCTAAAAAAAGGGTACAAATGAACTTATTTACAAAACAGGAGTCACAGATGTACAAAACAAACTTATGGTTACCAGGGGTTAAGGGGGAGAGGGATAAACTGGGAGACTGGGATTCACATATACACACTACTATATATAAAATAGACAACTGATAAGAACCTATCATATAGCACTGGGAACTCTACTCAATTCTCTGTAATGGCCTATTATGGGAAAAGAATATAAAAAAAGAGTGGATATATGTATACATATAACTGATTCACTTTGCTGTGTTGCTAACACAACATTGTAAATCAACTACACTCCAATAAAAATGAAAAAATAAAAGAGACTTCGGCAAGTACAGTTTGACCCAAAGACTGAATAACTATTGCAAACAGTAATCAGTGAGGTAGTATCCACTGTAGAAAACACCTTAGCTGGAAATTATTCACGTCCATTCAAACTGGGTTTTCCTTAAGTTTTTACCTTTACACTTGGTTACTATTTCCTTTTCAGTGAAAAATATGCACCCTTTTGAGCATGGAGGCTGAACTAGCCTGAATAGCTCCTGGAAAAGTTTTTTGTATAAATGAATGTTCACTCTGAAAAAAAAAAAAAAGAATTCATTTGGGAATTGAAAAGTGGAAAGACTTAGGTTTACCCCCAAGTTGTATATGAACAAAAAGAAGAGAGTAAAGTCGGCTGATAATATTTTAAGTTTCTTTTGTTGAATTGAATACTCTATGTTATATGCATTTTTAAAATCTTTTAAATTAAAAGATAGCGCTCTGCTTCATATTCTTTTTGGTACAAATCTAGCTATATGTAAAGGAATGAAATTAAATGAAAACACAGTAATTACATTTTAAAATAAACACGTGCTTGTTGTGTTAAAATAATTACATATGCTTATTAAGAGAAAACATCCAAAACACAAGTATTTATTCCAAGATAATGTAATTTTGGCAATAGCTTCGTTATGCTAACACAACAAAAATAACCCCCATATATAATCCATGTTACACTGGAGATGATTCACCATTTTCTCCAGTAACTTCAAAACCATCTGCTTTAATTAGCTCTGCTTATTACAAAATCATCCTTCTGTTTTCTAACATGCTATAAAAATGGATATCAAAATTACTATCTTCAAGGTATTGTGCTTTTGAATGAACTACCTGAATTGCAAGGACTATCATATAGGATTATACAATAAAAAACAAAAATGTGCTCTTTGTAGGAAAACTAGTGATTTAAATCAAACCTACTGGAATTCAAAGAGAGGGAAGGTTATCAATTGGATAACTATGGTTAGTGGCCACAAGATGAATGACTTCATCTGCAAACCAAATTCCTCAATTTAAAATTGGATGGCCTTTTCCCTTGAAATTGCTTGGAGGGGATCACACACTTTCTACAGAGCCAACATTAATTCATTTGGTTGGTATTACTCTCTTTTTCCAGGATAAGATGGACTGCCTGAGAACATTAGCTCCTTCTGTAGTCATAGTTCAAAAGTGGACCTAATTGTTAGTAAACCATGCTAATTGTCAGAAACAGATGCTTTAATATGGGTAAGTTATTCTTGACAGTGTAATCATGGCATGATGATCTGCCCTTGGCATGATGATCTGCCCCTGAAATAAAGATTCCAGAATTCTAGAATTTAAGAGTTGAAGGAGACTTTAAGTCATTTAGCTCTTCTTGTAGCCACTGTTCGGATTAGGCTGGAGATTCTTCTGACTTGTAAAACTCCCCAAGGATGAAGATTCTATTCCTAGCTTACTAATTGATTCTAAGAACTTACTAACACAGATGTCTAAGTCCTTTCCTAGAGCCCAAAGTGAATCTGATATTTTTGTTGTGGTCCCTGTAAATTTCCAAATGTATACGCCATGCTGTTGTAGAAGGAGTACTGAACTTGGAATCACAAGACCTGGACTTGGGCTTCCCTGGTGGCGCAGTGGTTGAGAGTCCGCCTGCCAATGCAGGGGACGCGGGTTCGTGCCACGGTCCGGGAAGATCCCACATGCCGCGGAGCGGCTGGGCCCGTGAGCCATGGCTGCTGGGCCTGCGCGTCCGGAGCCTGTGCTCCGCAACGGGAGAGGCCACAACAGTGAGAGGCCCGCGTACAGCAAAAAAAAAAAAAAAAAAAAAAAAAAAGACCTGGACTTGACATTTCCTATTTGACCTTCAGCAAGTCCTTTATCCTTTCTGGGGTTCAGTTTCCTCATCTGTAAAGCAAAGCTAATAATCCTTACCTATCTCAAAGGAGGTTGTGAGAATCAAATGAGCTAAGGTATGTAAAAATGTGCAATAATTATAAAGCTGCAGACTTTCATCCTAAGCCTTGTGATATTAGGAAGTTTAGAAAGAAATAAAGATTTAGGGCTTAGATCTTAAATAATTATGCTATTAGGAATCTCGGTTATGACAGTTCTAAGTCTACACTAGACAAACCACTCACTTAGGGGTCTGAGCCCTAGGCCCCAAATCTACAAAATTTCAACATCCATCCATCGCTCTCAGACCCTTTCCAAGCAGTTTGTGAACTGTAAATCATCATACGAATTAAGCTGTTACAAAAATGACTAGTACTATTATACTAAGAGCCAGTGAGCCACCTGTTTCAGAAAAGCCTCAGGCTAGATTGTCTAATAAGAGCTGGGGTAAGGACTTTTTTCTTGGAACCTATAAGGCTTATCCTTTATGAATAAATCTAGTTACCAAGGAACTTGACTAGCCAAAGAATCAGATGATCCTAACATGCTAGCCAGCAACCCCAAAGTCAAAGGACCATTGTGACAAACAAAGTGGCAAGGAAAGTATCTGTCATCTGCATAGCGCTTTGCAGTTTTCTAAGCTCTTCCATGTGTTACAAACCAAATGTGTAATATGACTGCATCATGGGAGTAATCTCAGTAATCTGAGAGGTGACAACAAAAAGGAAGGAAATAGGAGCTAAACCACTTAAATAACTTAAAACTGTAAAATAGATTAAATACACAGATGTATACCAAACTGAGCTATGATACTAATATCCATTAGAATGTAAATCTGTGCCATTCATACAAAGAAGTAGAGATTTGTGCCTACTCAGCATTTATTTCCCTTTTTCCCATTCTTTGCTCTGGGAAAACATCATTCATGTCCAGCTCTATGTACTTTAGGCGGTATTGACCTCATCCTTTGGTCTTAGGGTTGGCCCTGATTGATCTAAACCAGTTTGGATAATCTTAATCTCTGTCATTACTCAGGAGTCATCCAATCACAGCAAAACCTAGAACTTTCGTTTGGAGGATATGGGAAGCATCTTCCTCCCTCCGCCCCCCCCCCCCCCCCACCACAGAATGTGAAAGAGAAAGTCTTGTAGCCCAGTGTGCTGCTGGCAGCTATCCTGAGACTGTAGAGAAAAGAATGGCACCTTATCCATCTCAGGGCTTTTGGGTTATGAAAGCCAATACCTTCTCTCTAGATTTAAGCTTTGAAATTGATTTTCTGTTCTTGCCACACAAATCATTTGACATGATATTATTTAATATATAAGGGACTTTGCCATCATATATTGCATAATTGGACACTCAAAATGACTCAGTGACTCATCTCCATTTTATAAAAGAGGAAAGAAGTCTCCGATAGGTTCATGACTTGCCTAAGGGCCATACCAGGTAAATGTTAGAGCCAGAAATGGAACTATGTGTTCTGGTCTAAAACAATCACTTTTCACTCTACCCTGTCATGTTGAAATGCCAAATTAAGGGCAGATTTTTAAACTTTCATGACCTAGGCAACATATAAGATTTTTCAATTATTAATGTTATTAAAACATGGTAGACACATATTATAAAATGAAGAATCTTAATTTTGGTTTTCAGCAATGGTTGGATTCCTTAATTTTTTTTTTTTTTTTTTTTTTTTTGCTGTATGCGGGCCTCTCACTGTTGTGGCCTCTCCTGTTGCGGAGCACAGGCTCCGGAAGTACAGGCTCAGCGGCCATGGCTCACGGGCCCAGCTGCTCCGCAGCATGTGGGATCTTCCCGGACCGGGGCACAAACCCGTGTCCCCTGCATCGGCAGGAGGACTCTCAACCACTGCGCCACCAGGGAAGCCCGGATTCCTTAATTTTTAAACCTTTTGCATATGGGCCCTAGCCTGTGGTCTGAGTATGCTGTAACTCGCACTGAATGTGTTGAAACTCTTGTCCTGTCCAGTATAACAAGGCAGAGATATTGATGTTAAGTTATGTGAAAGTTGGGTTGTAAACATCTCATGGTTATCGCTACTAGCACTGATGTTAAGGGCGTCCAGTGGAACTCTACAAATTGCTGTCGATTTCAAAGCATTATTCTTTGAAAGCAAGATGAGACCCTGTATTAACCTGTTGTTTGTTTTTCAGTGTTTCACTGAAAAGCCCATTCTCCAATGTCATGGGTGTGGAGTCGCATTGTAATAGAAAGGCGTGACTGATATTCATTCATTTGGCAAAAATTTATTGAGGACAAACTATGTGTCATAAACTACTAGAACTCAGTCACACATATGAATAAACCACAGTTTATTCTACCTTTAGGTTACCTGTCCTTTTGTTTTAATTCAGCCAGACAACAATTAGCAATTACTGTTTGAGCATCTTTTAGGGGAATGAGGAGTTGGAGGAAAGAAGAGAAATACTGAAACACTAAAAACTATTTAAGAATAATTAAAATGTATGTCTGTAGCACTGAATCTGTTTACAATTGGTAGCCACATAACGAACATGGTGTGGGCCCAGTTTCCAGAAAAGACTTCAGGAAGGTAGTGAAACATGAATCCAGTAATAATAGGGGGAAATTTTTTATTTTCCTTAACAGAGGGTCCCTCTGCCTCAATAAGACCTACCTTCATGCATCTGGCTCTATATAATGCTTGAATTTAAGCAAAGATTCCAGCTTTTTAAGCTGGTGTCATCATGCAGAAAATAGGAATAAAACTAAAACCTTCTTCATGGGGTGGTGTTGATTATCCAGTCATATGATGTGTGAGGTGAAAGTATTTTTATATCAGTTAGGATGCTTTCAGTTGTAAGTAACAGAAAACCAATTTTAATTTTGGCATAAATACTCCAAGGAATGTATTCTCTTCCTTAAAACCATAGTGGATCAAGCTTCAAGCACAGTTTGACTGGGGCTCTAACTTTGTTTCTCTCTGAATTTCTCTAATTTTTCCTTCTTTGTGTAATGGCTTTATCCTCAGGCTGGCTTCCAGTGTTTTTCAGGATATAGTCCTGAGATCACCCTCATCAGATTCTCCTATTGAACCAGAATCTTGGGGTATAGGGTAGGGAGAGAGTGTCCAGGAATCTTATGCTTGAACAATGTCCCAGATAACTCAGGCATGGTAAAGATCACTGGATAGCCCTGAAAGAGGAAGGTAGAAAGGACATAGTCTATTCCAGATCTCCCAATTACAGCCTATAGTGATTTAGCTTTAGCTAACTATCAATATTTGGGAAAGTACAAGTCCATTTATTCTTATTCCAGGCACTCAGAGAGAAACTGAGGTCTGAGATTCTATGAACATGATGTTTAGTTCAAGTCTCATTACCCTGTGTCCTTCCCTTCAGACATTTGACACATACACCACTATCTTCACAGGAAAATCTATAGGGGGAGAGGCAGTTGGAAATTGACCTTCCAGAGAGTATCATTAGGATTTTTTATTGCAGCAACAAACACAGATTCTGGCTATATTAGAAAAAGAGGGGGTTCATTAGATAGATATTAGGTGCTCGCAGAAGATGAGAAGGTGTCTGATTGATCAAATGGAAATCACATCTGTTCTTTTTTTGCACATGGGATGGAGGGTGAAATCTGGCATTGGGGATCCTGGGATAAGAGCTACTATCTTCTACCAAGACTATGTACAAAATGGAAGTATCCAAAGAGGAAATAAGGAGTGGGACCTGCCTACAGTTAAACAACAACAACAAAAATTACCTGATTAAAACATGGGCAAAGAAAATAGACATTTCTCCAAAGAAGATATATGAATGGCCACCAGGTACATGAAAAACTGTGCAGCACCACTATCAACAGGGAAATACAAATCAAAACCACAACGAGATATATCACCTTACACCCTAGTTAGGATGGCTCTACTTACTAGGAAAAAGAGTAAAAAAAATATGTAAAATGTTACCCCTGTGCACACAACCACCCACAAATAAAAACTGCTTCAGCAGAGGGAAAGCAGTTAAAAATTGGCAATTTGCAGAGAAAGGAAATTAAAATTTCACATCCCGTGTGAAGTGAGCAGTCTGAAAACTGTCTCCCCAAAGCCAGCTGAGACTGTGCGCTGAGGTTGGTGGCCTTTAAAGGCCTACCAGGGCTGTCTCCTGACCGTCTGTGCAGCCTTAGGCCCCAAACAATTTCCCACTTTGATGGTGATTCCTATCTGTCACTCACGCCAGTTCCATTAAAAAATCTTCTCCAGTTTTTTGTGCAGAACAGTGGAAATAGACTCCTGCGGAAGATGACAAATCTATCCTATTTCTGATTGCTATGGCTGATTCCTAGAAAGTTCTATTCCTTGAAATGTCTGGATTCTAGGCAGCTGCACATGACCTGATTTTTAAATAGAGTCCTGGACCGTCACTTCCCCAGGGGATTTGCCCTTTAAGCTGCAGAGCCGACAGGCATCAAATGATACCCATCCCAACGCCGGGAGCCCAGGGAGAATTTTTCCGTTTCACAGCTGAACCAAACTTCACAATGCGCCAGGGAAGAATTGGTAAAAGGTTGAGCTGGAGCAACTGTCTTCAAATTGGAATACTAATGATGACCTTTAATGAAGCCTGACAGTACAATCTGTTTCTCATTGTTGCTTAAGTGCCGGCTCCCGAGCATACCCTGGTTTTCAAGGAAGGGACAGACTGGGATAAATGGGCCCTGCTGGTGAGCAGGCCTGAGCACAGCTGATCTTTCAGCCAGGATTAAATTAATTAAAGTGATTCTCTCGGCCACAGAATTAGTCTTTTTATCTGTCATTATTGTATTGTTTATTAATCTCCAATGGAGGCTAATTGGTATCTGAGCTTTTGGGGGCGAGGGATCTGGGAGTGATAGGGATGAAATTGCCCTCATTTGGAATGGGGAGAACAGGAAGGGTTGTCTTAGTTCTAGATGTGAAATGAGCTTGTTAATTTAAGACCTTCATCAAAAGACTACAACAGCCCAAGGCAAGAACTGTAAGACAAAATGAACCTATATGGAGAAAGCTTTAGCTGTGTTGGCTTTGCCCCAGATTAGTAATCAATGGAATAGTCACTAAGAAACCTACTACAAGCATGGCTTTGTGCCAGGGAATTAGAGGGACCCATTCATATGCCATGGCTCCTTAAATAGGGTGCACTTTAGTTAATGAGATGCCCGAGTCCCACGCCCCAGAGGAATCTGGAAAAAATTTGAAAACTCATCTAGTTCAAACTCTCATTTTACACATAATACGTAAGTTACCATTGGCAGTGATGATGTTTCTCAAAGCTGGGGTATTTCTTGGAGTGGGAAAAAGGTGCCAGGCCAGGCTTGGGACATCAAGATGTCAGCTGGGTACAAAGAGAACAGAGTTTCACCTTCTACTCTGCTTTCAGTTCTACTCTCAGGGCTGGGGTAAACTTGGAAGGATGACCCAAGGAGGGGATACTGGGACTGGGAATATATGAGAAAAGTATATACACAAGACATCTTGAGACAACTTGCCAGGAAAAAAGAGAACCAAAGTTCTGTCTGTACTAGTAAAGGCTTTTTAAGCTGCAAGTGACAGAAACCCAATTGTCCTTTGCCTTCATGGCCACTCCAGGGAAGTATTTTCTAGTGGAATTCCTATTCTGAAGGCTATATTGCTTTAGTAGTTCTCTCTTATTAGTTTGAGCTCTGGCATCTAGGGATTGCAAAAAAAAAAAAAAAGCTGATCGATTTCAAGACATTATTTTGTAAGCTTGGGACCTCTCTGGCAAAAGCAATCCTTAAAACCACAGTTAACTGTTAATCTGTTAGTGTCAGTGGACTAAGGTCCAAAGCCAGAAATCTTGTTCATGATCCTCAAATGTAGACACCACCCTTGCGGTTTCTGTCGCTTAGCAACAGTCTTGCCACTTTAACTAATTCCCATTCTGATCATTAGGTACCACTTTGGCCTCTGCTAAGCAAAGTAAAAGCCTGAGGTGGGAAACGGCTGATGCCTTCTTGCCTCCAGGCTGCATCTCAGCCAATGGCTGCCTACAACAGAGCCAGATAGGGAGTCCACAGCAGGAGGGAAGAATATTATTTTCTATTCTGTATTGTCTCTCTCCTTTGTTTGTCCTATCAATAGGGTTGATAAGGGATTCATATTTTCCAACTCAAGCAGATACAACCATCTTGAATGACCACAGCAAAAAGAGTATCCCAATAATGTCCCTTTGTTGCACCTGGTATATATCAGAAACTCACAAGGGCTCAGCCCTGTAGCAGCCACCTCCACCACGCTAATGTTGGGAAAGGGATGCCCCTTCATTGCTGGAGCTCACCCCGTAGAGGGTGGGGAGAATCCCCAGAGCTTCACCCTACGTGGGCCACTTCCACTGCTGCTGTTGTTACTGATGGGGAGGGGAGGTCTGCTGTTTCCTTGCTGGCTGTCACCTGGAGTAAGCCAGGGACAGTTAAAAGACCTCTGTCCCTCAGGATTTCCTCCTCCAAGTCCTCAGGCTAGAAAGCATGAGCTTTCCTCAAAGCCTTTTCTGTCTGTGACGGCTGGTAGTTGTAAGTTTCAGGCTGCCCTAGAGCCAGAGACAGGCTCTCTAGGAGGGAAAAAGAGCAGCAACCCAGGAAGCTCACTGCTGGGTTGTCCCTCAAGGACTGGGTTTCCTACCTGGCCTCCTGCTCTGATCCCCCTCCCGGAGTCCTCTGGTAGTTGCTTTACACATTCTATCCAGGATTTTTAGTTGTAGTCAGAGAAGGCAATAGAGTATAGTATGCTTATTCCATCCCGACCAAAACCAGAACTCTTGTGTCTTTTCATCATGTCTCCATTATTCTTTGAACACATCTTTGCTTTCTGATTCAATAAGGTGTTCCAGGCTCATCTTACATTTTCCTCGTCCAGCCCTTAAATCAGTCATTTCTCAAAGGAGCTCTGGTTCCTTTTCATAGAGAATGGTATTTAGGAGCCAAGATCTGGGCACCGGATTGCTATTTGCTATTGCTATTGCTTTGGGGCTTTGCTTCTTCCAGCCCTTTCACTGCTCTCGGATGTTCTCAGTGGTCAGACCTTAAAAGAATCAGCCATGGTATCACAAATAATAGTGCTACCTGGCTATTTAAAATTAAGTTTAAAATAAATAAAATTAAAAATTTAATACCTCAGCTGCACTAGTCACATTTCAAGTACTCAACAGCCACATGTGGCTGGTGACAACCATATAAGACATTGCAGGTATGGAACGTTTCTATTATTGTAGTGCTGATCTAGATAATTTCTGCCCCAAATCATCTGCATTATGTTTTTCACTTTGGTTGTGAAAATGAAGCATAAAGCTTATGTCAAATTTTTCATAATATCTATCTATTAAATTAAATACACAAAAACTTATGGTTACCAAAAAGGAAGGGGGGGATAAATTAGGAGTATGGAATTAACAAATACAACCTACTATACTACTGCTATATCTAAGCAACAAGAATTTACTGTATAACACTGTATAACAATATCGTGTAATAACCTAGAACGGGAAATAATCTGAAAAATATATATACATATATACATATAACTGAATATATATACATATAACTGAATCACTTTGCTGTACACCTGAAACGAACACAATATTATAAATCTACTATATTTAATTAAAAATATTAAATATACAATATCACCTATAACAGGCATACAAACAACCCAGGATGCGCTTCATAGCAAAAGAATGAGTAATGCCTTCAAAAAATCAAACCGTTCTCCAGGCTAGCAGTTTACCCACTTAAAGTCAGTTTTAGCTCTCAAAGGACACCAGAGATTCTAACTCACAAACTTCTTGAGGATTCAGTCCAAGATATATTACCAACTAAAATGAGAAACTCTTATTTTCATTCTCCATCTGTATTTTTTCCACTGAACCAGTGAGGAAGGGAGGGATACTAAGTGAACACACTGTTGACTATGGAAGCATAATGCCCTTCCTCACTAGAGGACCATAGGACGCAGCCTCCGCTGTCTTGATGAGAACTGCAGTAGAAGCTAACACAGTTCTCACTATTTGAGCATTCTTACTAAAGTGTCAATAAGTCCAGGCCTGCTGACAATGATTGGCCAGAGGAAAAAATGATCTCAAAATTGTGTCACAGAGGTATATGTACAATATATATCAATAATATATATTATTATATATAGATATATATACTATTATAATTATATAATTAAATGAGCTAATGCACATATAGAGTTTAGTATAAGACTCAGCACAAACAGTAAGCCCCTGTTACACTTTAGCTATTCTTTGGATTCCCTTTTTTAAAAAATGGAAGTTTAGTTTCTGAGTACAAGTATACTTCTCTTCCTCCTTCTCCCAGGCTGCCTAAGAGTAATTCCGTAACAATCTGGCAGTCACTTTGGTAAGCACTTTGAATACATTACCTCATTTAGTCCTCAAAACAACCCAAGGAAATAGGTACCGTTATTATACGCAGCTCCAGGAAGATTCAATAACCTGCCCAAGATCACATAGCTTTGAAGGTAGTATAGGAGAAACTCTGTGCATGTAGTCTGGCTCTCAAGCCAGGACTCCTAATCCCTGTGTGTAAGAAATTCCAAACCAAGTTGCAAAATACTTTCACACCAATTTTGCGTGAAAAGGTTCAGAAAATACTGATCCCAAGCTATGAAGCCTTGTACATCATAACACACACACCTAGCATTCTAATACCTAGTGAAAGGAGAGGCTGAGGACACAAATTCAGAAACAATGCAGATGTTAGCACACACATACAGTCCTCCCCTGGATGCTCAAGTCCCTTATATAAATGACATAGTATTGTATATAACCTATGCACATCCTCCTGTATACTTTAAACCATCTCTAGACTACTTATAATACTCAGTACAATGTAAAAGCTATGTAAATAGTTGCCAGTGCATGGCAAGTTTAAGTTTTGCATTTTGGAACTTCATGAAAAAAAATTTTTTTTAATATTCTTGATCTGTGTTTGGTTAAATCTGAAGATGCGGAACCCGCGGATACAGAGGGCTGAGTGTACAGTACTTACTTTGTATCAGACATTGTTCTCAGCACTTTATATATACTAACTCATTCAATTTTCCCAATAACCATACAACTAATAAGTTTTGGATGTAGGATTTGAACTCAGGGAGTCTGACACCAGAGGCCATAGTATATTGTCCCAAAAGTTGCTATCACACAGCTGGTGATGTCAGTTACTAAACAAGTGATCCCACCACAACTACCACTGCCACGACAAACTTAAAAATTCCCAAAAGTTGAAGCTACGAAGTCTTTAGCCTTATCTTAAGAGAAGCATATAAACAGAAAATTTAAAACAGTAAATCCAGTTACTGTAGGTATTCTAGTCCAATAGGCTACTGGAATTCTTATTTGCCACACCACTCCCACATTTTCTTGTTATTAGTTCTTTATCATTCACATAAATACACACACTCACACACACACAGCTCCTTCAGAAATACTCAACCATTATGTTTGTCTTTCTGAATTATTCTGACTCTTTGCACTTGAGACTTGTAGCCCCTTGAGTTGCAATATGCCTGAAACAAAGAGGAGATCAGTTGAAAAACCTAAGTGGACCTTCTTAGAAAATTGCATGCTTCCATCACAGGGCTGTTGTGAGGATCAAAGTGAGAATGTGTGTGATCTCTCTTTGAAAATTCTGAAGGCCTTCAGAAATGGACGGGATCATTATTATCTCCATACTAAAAACAAAACCCTAAGCTCTCTTCCCAAAACAATTCCTGCAAACACAAAATCAATGGGAAGGCAAGGTTTGTGGTTCATAGTCTTTCTTTTTATTGTGTCAGACTTTAGAGTTTCTGTGGGTCTTTTAGTTGTTAATATTTGTTTCACTGGCATTGCATAAGACTTGCACAAGCTCATGAAGACTGCGCAGTAAGATTCATTTATGAATTGGCCCACAGATGACACAGTTTTTTCAGGGAAATTTGCATTTGTCATTGCAATAATTGAATTCACTGCTCAACACATGAGTAAATTCCTCAAAGAAGTCTTTGTGTCGTGCTTGGGATTAAGAGTATTTCTTTCTGTCAAAGCAAGGCAAGTTCTGCCTGAAATGAGTTTCTTTTTGCAGCACAAAAAAAGTAAACTGGAAAAAGATGCTAAGATGATCCTTTGGATATGATGACCTCAGTTGAACCAACTTGCCCTGTGGCCTGAGTAAAGCCATACAATTTATCTGGACCTTGGTTTTCCTGGCTACAAAATGGGGAGGGTTAACTAGGATTTTGTGATCCCTTCAGACTCTACTATTTTATGATTCTATTATTCTTCCCTTCTGATGTGCCCAAAAGATTAATGTGGTGCGCCTAGGCCCTAACAATGGATAAACCTTAATGTTCCAGAAGGAAAAGCGAAACTTCATTCTACCTTCATTATAATCAAAAATACATTTGTACCACTCACTTTATAGTTAACAGAGTGCTTTCGCATATATTATTTCATATGATCCCTACCATAAACCTTTGCAGTAGCAATTTTTATTCCATTTTACAAGTGATGATGGAATTGAAACTCAGAGCGAGTGGTTCAATGTCTCTTCCAAAATTTCACATTTAATGAATGGTGAGTCCAAGACTTGAACTATAGGTCTGGAGTAGTGTAATTTCCACCACTGATCTGCCTGACCATTTATTATAGGAGGAGATTTTTACTCCCTCCTTATAGAATGCAAATGTTGGTATTGAAAATTACGCTGGTGACCTATATCTTCTCTCATGAAATGATGGTAAGAAACTAGTTGAGCAAGAAAGCTTGAAATCCTATTGGGCCTGTTTCATAAACATTGTGAAGGTAGAAGTCCAACAAAAATACTAAATTCTATGCCTTGACATTCACTCATTCATTCATCCATTCTTTCTTTCATAAATTCAGCACATACTCGTCAAGTGCCTACTATTGCCAGGCATGGTGTTAGGAGACACAGCACCAAATAAGGCCAAGTTCCTGCTCTCATAAAATGTATAATCTAGCAAAAGAAACAGACAAATAGGAATTGTTATGAGTGTTCTGCTAGGAAATGGCTAGGGTGCGACAGGAGCATAGAGAACAAGTTTGTGACTGTCTGGAGCAGTTAGAAAAAGCTTCCCATTGGGGCTTCCCTGGTGGCGCAGTGGTTAAGAATCTGCCTGCCAATGCAGGGGACACAGGTTCAAGCCCCGGTCCGAGAAGATCCCACATGTTACGGAGCAACTAAGCCCGTGCGCCACAACTACTGAGCCTGCGCTCTAGAGCCCACGAGCCACCACTACTGAAGCCCGAGCGCCTAGTGCCTGTGCTCCGCAACGAGAGAAGCCACTGCAATGAAAAGCCTGCGCACTGCAACAAAGAGTAGCCCCCTGCTCGCCTCGACTAGAGAAAGCCCGTGCGCAGCAACAAAGACTCAACGCAGCCAAAAATAAATAAATAAATTTTTTTTAAAAAGCTTCCCAAAGGATGTAGGGTCTAAACTGAGAACTGGAGCAGGAAGAGACCCCTGGTAATGTAAAAGGCACGGGAGGTGTTTCACGTGGAAAGAAGAGCATGAGCAAAGGCAATCTGGCTTTTTCTTTTGTAAAGTTACTGCCTCCTTTTTTTTTTTTTTTTTTTTTTTTTGCGGTACGCGGGCCTCTCACGGTTGTGGCCTCTCCCGTTGCGGAGCACAGGCTCCGGACACGCAGGCTCAGCGGCCATGGCTCACGGGCGCAGCCGCTCCGCGGCATGTGGGATCTTCTCGGATCGGGGCACGAACCTGTGTCCCCTGCATCGGCAGGCGGACTCTCAACCACTGCGCCACCAGGGAAGCCCACTGACTCCTTTTAAATATGTTTCTAAGATTTTTAAAGTACAAAAATAATATGAGCTTGTTGTGTTATATGAAATAATATAAAGGTCTATAAAGAATAAGTTAATATTCTCTATCTCCATTCTCATTCCATTTCTACCCAACAAATATACATTGCTTTTGTGTGGAATCTTCCTCTTCCTCTCTACGAAACAGTTATGATGTAGCTAATTTGTTTTGAAATGCTTGGATCCAGACAGTGTGGTATTACGTGTGTGTTAGTTGGTTTAAGTCACAAGCCAAGAACAGTCAGTTGCCCTGATCCAGATGTGGCTACTATAACTGCTTCAGCAATCTTCATCTTTGAAGGACACAAGGACATTTGGTTGATTATATAGTGAATGTCAGAAATGGGATTTTCACAGGTGAAATGAGTAGCTTGTTAGCATGAGAGATGTTAAAATGGGCTCTCATTGGTGAAACTGGTAGTATTCAATTATATATGGCTTATTTAAACTCTTTTACAGACACTCCACTTCCTTGCATGGATAGGGTTTAAGACTCCAGTAAGGGCTATAGCCTGCTCCCTTAGGGATGGTGTCTGAGGCCTGATCCTAAAGGGTACTGTCTAGTTTGTTTTGGGGGATTTCTGATGGCCTGAAAGACCATAAGGGAAATAGAATCCTGCCCCTGCAGTATGGTCACATCTGGCTCAAGGGAACCTGCTGTGCAAGGCAGTGAATAAAGCAACTAGAGGTCAGAGCTGGACCTAATTAAGCTTCCAGAACTGGTGATGTGACCTGTTTGTGTTTGTTTGCTAATAATAATTAATTAATTAATTAATTAATTAAGTCAGACACTTGCTTTTATTACAGCCCAGTAGTGAGATTGTAGGGGAGTAGCTAACTTTTCCTACCTAAAACTATTAAGAAGTTCATATTATTTACCAATATGACCCTAAGAGTGGTGCATGTCTTCACAGTACATACAGATACACACACACACACACGTAAAGTTTTAAATAGTAAAAATATATCATACCAGATTCATTTCTCTTTTTTTTTCATTTACTAAATACATCATGGCCATCTGAGTTAAGAGATAAAGATACAACTTTCTTTAGAGGCTGAAAAATATTCTATAGAGTTGATGTACTCATTTATTTGCCATATACCACTATTAATGAATACTTCCAGTTTTATTTTATTTTTGTTTTTATGATGATAAGCTTTGCTATAATAAGCACCCTTGAACACAGAAGTTCTCAAATGCACTAAATCGTCTTTTAGATTTCCTATTTGGCTCCGATGCTTTCGTTTTCTTTTCTTTTTCTTTGCTCTTGCCAACTCTATATTGTGAGAACAGGAGACTTATGGGAAGTTTTTTCTTTCCCTGGTTAGTTGTTCTTTACTAATAAAAATGAGTCAATCAAATGAAAAAGCAAATTATTTATATTTAAAAAGCTTAGGGAGACTTCCCTGGTGGTCCAGTGGTAAAGAATCCGCGTTCCAATGCAGGGGACGTGGGTTCAATTCCTGGTCGCGGAACTAAGATCTCACATGCAACTAAGCCCGCATGCCACGACTACTGAGCCTGCACGCTGCAAACTACAGAGCCCACGCACTCTGGAGCCTGCATGCCACAACTAGAGAGAAGCCTGCGTAACGAAACGAAGAGCCCTTGCACAACGAAAGATCCTGCATGCCGCAATGAAGATCCACATTATGCAACTAAGACCCGACGCAGCCAAAAAATAAATAAAATAAAAATAAATAAATAAAATTTTAAAGCTTATTATTCAGTTGGGAGAAAAAAACAAATGGAAACATGAAATAATCAGTTTCATCTAACCAAGCAACTTTGGAAATGTCCTTTACTTCCCTCAACTTCAGTTTGCTCATCTGTAAAATGGGCATTTATAATTGCCACCTACTCCACACGTTTATTGTAAGGAACTAAAGAAATTAGACATAGAAAATAGTTTGTAAATTCTAAAGCATGTTGGAGACATCAGTTATTATTCACATATGTTGTAATATGTGGGACACCTATTTCTTTATGGACTATGTTTAAGCATGTAAGCATAATGACATCTTATAAATCATGAACCTACTCTTGTTTCTCCCACTCAAAATAGAGGAATGGCTTACAAGGCCTTAGAAATCACATGTGTTTTCAAAGTCCTGGCCAACTAATTGGGAGGAACTATAGAAAACAAATGGAGATGATGAACAATGCAGTGTGGAAAAGCTGCCTCCCCAAATCCCCAGGTTAAACAGACTTAAGCATCCCACATTGTAGCCTTGTCTGGGGAGGATTCTAAGAGGATCATTGCCCCATAGCAGGCTGGGTAAAGGGTGAAAGGTTAACAGGCCAATCCCAGGACAAGGTGTTGGCCCAAATTAGGTGTCTGAAACATTTGCGGAAGGACTTAGTCTGCCGAATTCTTTATTTCCAACAGCAAAAGTATTTAGGGAACAAAAAAAGACTTTTGTGTGGAAGAATTCAGGAAATTTAGTTAGGTCCTCTCTTCTCCAAGGGAACCAAAAAGTTTAAAATTATTCCCCTATTTCAAGGAGACAATTATAGATAAAAAACACTGAAGCTCGTTTTGTGTTCTGAGAACCAACATCATATTGGCACGACTCCTTGTTCAGTAACTTTCATTTGGAATTACTTTTTCACTGAGAGAAACAGAACCACCAAGAAGTACAAGTGGTTGCCTGTTACACGGACATCCAGATACTTTAAATAACTCTTTTACTTTTAAGGGCAGTGAATTTTTCAGTAAAAACTAGGCTTGAGGCAAGGGCAGTAAGAAGGAGATAATTGCAGAGTACGAGGAAAGAAACTCATTGGACACCTGCCCACCCCCCACCAAACCCACACATTCCAAGGCCAGAAAAATTGTCTTCATTCATCCTGGGAAGCACTTAAGCATTGACTTTGGCTACGTTGTTATTCAATAGCAATTCTATAGCAATGAGATCATGAATCCGGAAAATGGTATTTTGAATGAAGAGAAGAGTATTTCTTTAGGCATTTGTACAACATACTCTGCAGAGACGGCTGGTCAAATTTATCCAGAGCCAGAACTCTCATATCACCTTGCTGAATTCTGAAGATGTTGGCAGAGACAGAATGCAAAGGATCACATTAGCAAATCCATACGAACCTGGTACCAATCAAGTAGGAATTTAACCTGATTTTACAATGATTGGCCAGAAAAAAATTAAAACCAAAGTTACTGTACATGAAACTACCTCCAAACCCTGTAAACTACAAAATTTTAAAAATTAAGTGTACGGATCTAGTTGAAAGGTAAATTTGTGGGGAGGAGGGTGCTGGTAGTGGTAGTGGCAATTACTCAGTGTACAGAAGGAAGTGCAAACAGAAGTCGGTTATGTCCACTTTTCTCCTTGCCTTAATGAAAAGGGTAGAATATAAAATTATTTTTATGCTATGATAACAAGTGTGTTATAATTGTGTATGCTTGTGGGCCAACTTTGAGAGAGACCATGAAAAAATAATAAAAACTGTATTGAGGGGGGATTAGAGGTGATTTTTTTTTTCCTTTCTCTCTCTCTCAGTTTTTGATTATATCACAATATTCCTTGGAAAATAAGTGACAAGTTAAAAATGTTTTAAAGTCCAGCTTATTGTAAGATTGTCCTCAGGAGGATAAGAGATACCTCTTTCCATAATGGGCATATAAATTTGCTATTTTCCAGAAGAGACAGTTTGTAGAAAATCAAGTTGTAACATGTAAGAGCCCTTTTTTCCCACTAAAAGAAAATCAGAGAAATCTAAAAATTAGAGATTTAAAATTTTCTAAGCCTGATTTTACTCATTACATAAAGGCTTCTTCTTTTCTTTCTGTGTGTGCCAAATATCAGTTGCATTTCGAAGGTCCTGGCCAAAGAGGATCCTCACGAAGCACTGAGAAGTCCCCAGTTTTGTCCAGTCAAGAGAGTGCGCCCCCTTCTGGTAGTGTTCTCAAGTTCACACCACCATGAGGACTAAGAAGATAGCATAAATATGGGGATTAGGGGAGTGTAAGACTAAAGGGAATGGTGGGGGGCTTCCCTGGTGGTGCAGTGGTTGAGAGTCCGCCTGCCGATGCAGGGGACACGGGTTCGTGCCCCGGTCCGGGAAGATCCCACATGCCGCGGAGCGGCTGGGCCAGTGAGCCATGGCCGCTGAGCCTGCGCGTCCGGAGCCTGTGCTTCGCAACGGGAGAGGCCACAACAGTGAGAGGCCCGCGTACCGCAAAAAACAAAACAAAACAAAACAAAACAAAAGGGAATGGTGGGGCCTGGAACAATCTGGATATCAAATTCCAAACTTTTGAAACACAGTGCCAGCTGAACAAAAATCCTGGAGTTGGGCTCTCACTCATTAGCCTTTGACCCCTGGATAAATATGCTACAGACCCCAGGGGCCTGAGTGACCTTTCTAAATTGCAGATCAGATCAGATCATGACCCTGCTTAAAGACTTCCTGTGGCTCCTGGTGCCCCCCAAATAAATACAAACTCCCAGGCAGGCAAACAAGGCTCCTGCCTGCTTCTGCCCCTTCACAAGCTGTCCCTTGCCCCCATCGATCCCCTCTTGCCCACATATCTCAAATCCAGGCATACTGACCCTCTTATGGTAACCCAAGCACATGCCCCCTTGGCCTCACATAGCCTGTTTGGCTTCCCCTTCCCATCATCTCCAACAGGCAAACTCTTACTCATTCTTCAAAACAAATAATAATGTTCTATTAGACCAGCAGTTCTCAAACTTCTTGTTCTCAGGACCCCTGTACATTCTTACAAATTACTGAGAAATTCCAAAGGTTTTTGTTTATGAGGGTTATATTTCTTGATATTTATAGTGGTAAAAAAAATAAAACTAAAACGTTTTAAAAATATTTATTAGCTCATTAAAAACAACAATATAAATTACGTGTTTTATGAAAAATAACTATTTTCCAAGACAAAACATATTTGGTATGTTTTTGCAAATCCCTTTAGTGTCTAGCTTAGCAGAAGACAGCAGAATTCTCATACCTGCCTCTGCCTTGAATCTGTTTAGATATGTTATTTTTGGTTGAAGTATATGAAGAAAATTTGGCCTCACCGGTACGTATGTAGTTGGAAAAAAAGTAATAACCTTTTCAGATAACTGTGGATTTTATTCTTTGACATTATGCCCAAACTAGACAAATGGTGATTTCTAAAAGGTTAGTTGCAATGTGGAATTTGAAACCATTTCAATGGAATCTTCATACTCTGTTAAATTAAAATCCATTAGTCTACCTGACGCTCTGAATGGATCTTTTATCCATGTCTGATTTTCTAACATCAGCATCGGTCGTTTGGAAAATACTGATCCACTAAGTGAAGCAGATCTTTCAAATGTTGACACATTTCATTATACAATATTGAAATGTCATTTTCACTAATATCACCCCTAATCTCACTGAAGAGGTCTTTTTATTGGGCTATGTCAAATTCATGATGGGGGGCATACAGTTTTCTGAAATTGTAATTTTTGCTTGAAATCTCAAATTTTATCATTAACAAGTACTGTCAGTTGTTTCCCTTGAAGCGACAGGCGCACCTCATTCATTTGCAAGAAAATGTCTGTCAAATATTCCAGTTTGCGTAAGCATAGTTTGTCTGTCAGTTGCTCTTTCAAGTAAAAACGGTGTTTCACAAAAAAGCAGCTAGTTCAGCTCACAACTTGAACAATCACACAATGCTCTGCCTTGAGGTAATCATGCTTTGGCAGGAAGAACTGCTTTATTTATTACTTCCCAGGTCATCACACAGAGTGCTAAAAAGACATGTATTTAAGGATCAATATTTAATCATTAATAATTTTAACTGCTTCATCAAGGAAATCCTTAAAAGAACTTGGAATTTTTTGTTTCCCTGCAAGTGTGCAGTGTTGAAGAAAGGCTGTACTAGCAGTGCCAGGCCTTGACTCATGCTAAGCCTCCAGTTTTATCAGTATTGTTTTTGCACCATCAATACAAATGTCGACATAGTGAAAAATGGCAAATAGCATCTTAGTATAAAATGAAAATAGTTTTGACCTCACAGATCCCCTGTGAGAGCTACTGCACTGGACTGTAATTAACCTGAGCGCAAGGCCTCATGCTCTCATGTCCAGGGGTGTGCTGGAGCCAGCTTGCATTGGCTTGCAAGAGCTGACTGTTAACTTTACAGGAATTTTTGCAAGGGGGTTGATGTCATGTTGGCTCTGTGTTATCAGCCAGGCAGGACTGTTTAATGCACAGAAGTCATCAGACATTACAAACTGCGGTCTTTTTTTCCTCTTCTGGAAAGCCGATTGTTAACCATCTACCAACACACCACTGTCTGTGTCCCTACTTCTTTGTGAATCAGTGTCTTGCCTTGTTCCTGCCACATGTATGTATTTAATGAAAACCTGTTAATAAACAAGAGTAAATGAATCAGTCAATCTATTGATGCCACCTCCTCCAGGAGGCTTTCCCAGGTTCTCCAGGCAGTCAACCTCTCCTCTGTGTTCTCACTATTTAGCATTCTACACTGGTTATACTGAATTGTAATTGTCTTACAGGTTAGTTTTCCTCATGAGTCTGTGGACATCTCTAGAGACTATTTCCTGTAGGGTGGCAACCTGGCAAAATAGTTTAGCACACAGGTACTGTGTGCTGAATTGCCTAAATTCTGATCCCAATTTTGCTACACGCTAACTCTTTGGCGTGGGGCAATTCATTTCACCTCTTCCGGCTTTACAATCAGAGTTGAGATCACGTTAGCTCTTTCTTCCAAGGATTTTTGGAAGAATTAAACAGGTTAGTATTTGCCTAGGAATGAAAACAGTAAATACTCAATAAATGTTAATTAATTCCACCTCATCTATTTCTTCATCCATGCTGTCTTCCCAGCATCTGGCTTACAACAGATGTTCATTAAGTATCTTGTGAATGAATTCCATGTTTCAAGCATTGTACTAGTCACTATTGGAGACACAAGGATAAATTAAGCCTGGAATTCGAATCTCAAGATACTTTATAAGCAAACACACATATAAATAATCATGGGAAAGGAAGGAAGAGGAAAGCTCCACAAGATGGTAAACCTGAAGTGCTGAAGGTTGTATTCTCAGGAAAGTGAGAATAATGGAAAAGAAAGTGAAAGTAGTCAATTGTCATGAGGAAATAATGAGGCCAAATAACATTCAGAAACAGAAGTTATCCGTAATTGGTCAATGTTTCTGCTACGGCATCCCAGGGAGAGAGGTAAAGTGAGAGTGTTCTGGTACAAGAATTAGGAATTCTGCTGCGAGGTAACTAGAATTTATTATGTTTTACCTGAACCTGGATGAACTCTCTCCCAAGATACTTGCAGGCTATCGGGAGATTACCTCTTTGAGTCTCGGTTTCTCCATTTGTAAAATGGGAATCCTAATAGTACCTGCTTTGGAGATTTTGGTTTGCCAAATCACGCAGTGTTGCAAAGCCTGGCACATACTAAATACTTTATGAATATTAGCTACTCTTATTGCTGTTTGTTTGAATTATTCTATGCTTATCCTCTTTTTTTTTTTTGGCTGCTTTGGGTCTTCGTGCTGTGTGTGGGCTTTCTCTAGTTGCGGTGCGTGGGCTTCTCATTGCAGTTGCTTCTCTCGTTTCAGAGTACCGGCTCTAGGCGCACAGGCTTCAGTAGTTGTGGCTCGCAGGCTCAGCAGTTGTGGCGCACGGGCTTAGTTGCTCTGCGGCATGTGGGATCTTCCTGGACCACGGCTTGAACCCGTGTCCCCTGCATTGGCAGGCAGATTCTTAACCACTGAGCCACCAGGGAAGCCTTTATCCTCTAACTTCTGATTACTATTTTGCTTTCACAGGTAACTTAATGACTAGAAAGAGGCTAACCTGTACTTATTACCAGTATCCTAGTCATTGGAAAATGTTTCCTCTTTTACGTGGGGTTTATAAAGTAGTTGTTGTTTTTGCGGTACGCGGGCCTCTCACTGTTGTGGCCTCTCCCATTGCGGAGCACAGGCTCCGGATGCACAGGCTCAGCGGCCACGGCTCACGGGCCCAGCCGCTCCACGGCATGTGGGATCTTCCCAGACTGGGGCACGAACCCGTGTCCCCTGCATCGGCAGGCGGACTCTCAACCACTGAGCCACGAGGGAAGCCCTAAAGTACTTTTTTTGACTGTCAAAATCAAGTAGATAATCAAGTAGAATCTTGATTGTCTCTGGATTAACTGGTTATTCAGTTCTATAACTCCTTTCCTGAAACCCTTGGGCCAGTTATGTTTCAGGATTCAGATTTTTTTTTAAATTTGAGAACAATAATATCAAACATATACTACACATTACATAAAACCCTCAGCAGCACCTCATAATCAGACATATTAACATTTTGGCAAAAAAATATATAAACACTGACACTTGATGGGACAGAAAGATTATAAGAAGCCTCGCATCAGTTCATGCTAGGCTTTGCTGTCAGATGAATTATTAAGGAAAAAAAAACAACCTTTGATTTTCTGAGCTTTGGGGATTTCAGAATTGCAGAGGAGGAGTATGGGCCATATTAGGCTTTAGGCTGGCAGCGCTGGGCATCTGACCCTGTGTGGTATGACCTCTCCAAGGAAACTGCCCAGTTGAAACCAGGCGGCCTCTGACTCCTGTCCTCAGCTGCACATTCTGCAGATAGGCTGTACAGGGTACATCCCTCTGGAGACGGGAAACCAAGTCATTGCGTTGCGTCACAAGAAAAAAAACAAATGGTGGGCCAGGTGCAACTCCCAGATAGCATTTGCCTGATGGTGTATGGAAAAGCAGTGAATCATGTTGGATAAAATTTCCTCTCAGTGCTTCACAGCCGTTTCTCAGGCCCTTCCCCCCGTGCGGAAGAAAGAAAAGCCTCTACCAGAGACCGCTCTTGTATTGCTGTGTATGCCTAAACACCCAAGAGCCGGATTTATTAACTTCATATCTTTAGTAGGAGTTCACATCAGACCCACCACAGGCCTAAAGATGGCTCCTGCTGAGACCCCAGCAGGAGGACAAACGGTTAGGCTAAGAGTGCAAGCCAGCATGAATAGGCCTAAATTAGGCCGGGCCTAATAACCCGTTTACTAACACCTGTATTAGTCCTCCATCACTCAGGGTGAACCGCTGTCGGACAAGCCGTAATCCCATAAGCTTTTCATTTGCATACCCCTCATTAGCTGATTAAAACTTGAAGAAGGCAGGTTTCTGCAGCTGGTGGGCCCATTCCTTCACACCGCCTGCCTGGGTGGCTTTGGTAATGAAGTCATGTGGGTGGATGTGAGATTTATATGTATGGAAGGGATTAACAGTATTAGAATTTGTGTGAGCTGATGTTGCCATATTCTCTGTACTGGAGCCCAGTAATTGGATGGGAGGAGAAATGGCAGACCCATTAGTTTTGTCTGTTTACTCAGGAGCAGTGTGCTAGAGATTCAATTTTGCTTTCTTTGGCTCCCTTGCCTTTGTGAAGCAGGTCTGCTTTGTCTCCTCTGGCCCCAAGCACCTCCAAACCCCAGCCCCGCTAAGGCGATTCAGCCACAGGGGCCCAGGGAAGAGAAAATGCAGCTCCGACTCAAGTACTACTTGAAGGTAGCCCCATCCCGCCTCGTCCAATCCTGGGAGAGAGAGCAAGAGATCATTGAAATTTATCAACACTGCTGGGGGCTTCTTTTGGATTATTTTATTAGTTCTCCACATTTGGGATTAACCATCCTCAGCATCAAAGGCACCGCAGGCTCCTTATTTGGGAAATGAATCGTTAGACGTTTCGGAGACTTAACAAAGCAATTGTTGTGTTTGCCGGGTTTGCATAATTTTAATAGACAAAAAATAACACGAAGGGAAAAAAATCCATTTCCTGTGCTGTTTGTACAGCTGGAGACAGAGCTTCTTGTGCTTGGTGATGACAGAGATGCGCCATTGTCTCACCCCTCACCCCGACAATGTGGTCCCACTAGTATCGTTCACAAAACCGGACTGGACAATTCTGCAAACTTTGAAGCTGACCACTGTCTCCAAAGTGTATGGGGCGCCACAGACAGAACGATGTTGATTCATCAGCCGGACTGGGGCTTGCAAAGCCTGGAGATGAGGACTCCCACCAGCAAAGAGTGAAGAAGGGAGGTTGGATGAGCACGAGGCCAGAGCTTGAAGCCAGAGGAGACGGGGGGAATGTGGATTGGGCAATTTTTTTTTCTTCCTTAAAAATATCGGAGAAGTATAGAATATTTCAACTCAGACCCTGTGAAGGTTTATTTTATATTTTCAGTTCTCTCTACTAAAAGCCACAGCCACGACCACTTCCTAAAAATTCTGATGTGAAACTTAGTTTTATCACTTGCTGAAATATTCCATTTCAATTGGGTTTATGTTTTTAAATGTCTTTAATGAAGGGAAAACAAAAAGCGTCCACCAAATGCAAGTCTGAGTTAGGTCATTTGCAGGGTTTTTAGTGAAATCATTTATCGAGATCAAGGAATTCAGATGAGACCCCCATAGGCAACAGAGAAACTGCAGTGACAGTTTTTATAAAAGGTTTCCCTCAGTAAAACCCAATCGTTAAAAACAAAACAAACAAAACACCAAGCCAACAAGCCAGGACAACAAATAAATAAAAACACCACATACACACACACACACAAAAAACACCACACAGTAACCATCCTGCACGCATTTATGTGTGTTTGATCCATCAGTAAAAGAAAAATGTTGCCATTTCTACTTCCCTCTGTCCTTATGATTTTCATTATTTTTCCATTCCTGTTAAAGCAACTGGATCCCCTGTGCTTGACGCTCAATTCAGCTAACATTTCTGAGTCCCTACTCTTGGTGTGTTTAAGGTAGGGTTAGAAAGAGGGTCACCCAACAAAGCATGTAAGATTTCAACCACTACCCAGAATTACCAAGTGGGCAATCAAGGAAATCTGTTGAGAAAGGTAGTGAGGAAAAGAGAATAGGAGAAAGTTTTATCCTGGCTCATATAATGATCCTTGAAGACAGAGATTCATCAAACGTCAAGAATAGGATGAACCTTAAAGATCCTCAAATCCAGTCATGCAATCAACACTCCAAATCCCCTAGAGCAGAATTCAGTACACCTCCTTAGCTGTTCCAAGCATTTGGGACCTATCATCTTCTTCAATTTTTGTAATTCTGATCTACAATTTGATTACAAATTACAATTTTTGTAATCTGATCTTCTAGCCACTTTGCATTCCTCTCAAACTTATCTTTACATAATATATTCTTCATGGGGAAGGAATTTAACATTTTTTGAGCACCTACTCACACCCTACAGCAGGTGCCAAACATGTACTATCCTGCGAAGTGGGAATAATTATTCTCACATACAGATAATAAAACGGAGGGTCTGGAAGGCTGAGCAGTGTGTCCAAGGACGCACAACCTTTAAACAGATCAGCCTAATCACTACTCCAAACCCAGTGGCTTAAAACAACAGCCGTTTTATTATTTCTCATGATTCTGTGGCTTGGCTGGGAGGTTATGCTGATCTAGGCTGGCGTGGCTGGGGCTGGATGGTCTAGAAGGGTCTCACTCATAGGGCCGGGCCTCAGCTGGGATGGCTAGGACAGCTGGCCCTCCCTCCATGTCATCCTTCAGGAGGCTAAGGCATACTTGTTCATATGGAGGCAGCCTTTCAAAAGAGTGAGAGCAGAAGCTGCAAGATCTACTGAGGTCTAGGCTCAGAACTCATGGTTACTTCCCTGCATTCTACTGATCAAAGCAAGTCACGAGGCCAGCCCAGGCTTAACGGGTGGGAAAATAGATTCTGCCTCTTGATGGGAGGAGCTGCAAAGAATTTGGGGCCATTTGCAATGAACATATGGTCTGTGGTTTATGCTCTTTGCTCTGGAGCCAGACAGTGTATGTTCAAATCTTGGCTCAGCTAGGTGTTAGCCATGATGTCTTGGGAAAGTTAACTAACCTCTTCCCGCCTATTTTCTCATCTGTAATACAAGGATAATAACAGGACCCTTTTAGAAGGATATTTATGAAGACGGAGTGGATATATATAAAGCACTTAGAATACTGCCTGGTACAGACTCTGCACAATATATTATTGCTGTTGTTATTGTTGTTAACCCATATGTTATACTGCCTATCTCAATATTTACTGATGTTTAGCATGTGCTAAGGCCTAGGAACATAGAAAAAGGAACTGGGTGGGAAAGATTTAATATTTATTTACCACCTATTTATGTAGGCCCTGTGCTAGGTGCTTTATATTTTCATTTAGTTCTTATACGAATCCAGTAGGGTAGATGTTACTCTCCCTGATTACAGGTGACTAAGGTGAATAAGACATGGCCCCTTTTCTTGAAAAGCGCACACTCTACTACGGAAGACATTACCAAGAAACGGCGTTTATTTGGTCATTTCACAACACACTCGTGCACATTATTGACTCACTGGAGCTCAACAGCATTTCTGTCAACGCTCTTAAGCAGCTGAAGACAGTGGTGTGCAGGGAAGGTGAGCATCGGAGAGGCCCACAGCCGGGATGAAGAGCCTGGACCAGGGCTGGCGTCTTCGGCCACTCTGCTGCAGGCTTCTCCATGACGCCCCCAATGTCTCACTTATTTAAATCAGAAAGTGTCATTTGTGGAGGAAAAAGATCTCCAGAAATCGCTAAGAAAACCTGGACTAGATGAAGGCAACACAGCCAAATGCGGCATGAGATGGCAGCCCTGGTGCATGCCACACCCTGTCGTAACACTTCCAGTCATTGGCTAAAATCATTTTTGGAGCTGGTGGGCCTAGTAAGCAGGTACGGCAACACGAAGCATGAAGTTCCATGGACTAGGGTTGTGGAGCCAGGTTCATACAAGGAAACCATTCCACAGCCAGCTTGATTTGTGATCAGCTCACAGATACAAAGCATTCACCAAAGACTACGATGGTCACTATCGGAACGACTTTGGAAAACTGGGATCCTCTACTTAATTTCGGATTGCCACGGCTACCGGTCAAGACTAGACTGGGATACACGGCTCCCTTCGCACACGGGAGAGGACCAACATAAGCCTTCAGAAAGAGCAGGGGGTGGAGTCCAACGGACCTGGATTTTGATCCTGGTGGCACTGCCACGCACTGGGCAAGTCCTTCGCTCGGTGGGTCTTGGATTCCTCGTCAGTAAGAAGAACAGCTTTACTAGCATGTGACTGTGTGCACAGTGTGAGGTCTTGCACATAAAGTGCTGAGCACAGTGCCTGGCACGTGGCCAATTCTTACTGGTGAAGGATGAATTGATAGTATTGGAGTGAGGAACCCAGGTGTGTCCAAGTCCTGCCCTGCAACCACCCCCTTCCTTTGAGGGAGATAAACACATGAGGAACAAGAGCTGAATGGAAACTAAACTTCCATTGTGGCATTACTGCTTGCACCCCCCGGCCCTGAGTTCTGGAAAAGCTGTGATGGAGCACATGATTTCAGCCTGAGGACTAGACAGAGCCTTCCCACTCTCCTCCTAAATTTAAATCTCAGAATCATCTACCTTCTGGTGGATTCATGCGGGAGGGAGGTCGACGGAAAGAGGGAGAAAAAGTTGGTCAGGTTTGTAAGGAGAGAGAGAGGAAACAGGGGTAGCAGGAGGAGGAAGTGCAGGGAGAGGGAGAGCGAGGCGACTGGGCCCAGCTTGCTGTGCCAGCTCCATCTGGATCTGCCCACCATACTTTTTTTTTTTTTTTTTTTGCGGTACGCGGGCCTCTCACTGTTGTGGCCTCTCCCGTTGCGGAGCACAGGCTCCGGACGCGCAGGCTCAGCGGCCATGGCTCACGGGCCCAGCCGCTCTGAGGCATGTGGGATCCTCCCAGACTGGGGCACGAACCCGCGTCTCCTGCATCGGCAGGCGGACTCTCAACCACTGCGCCACCAGGGAAGCCCGCAGGTGCTTTTTAACACAGTGACCCTGTCTATTGATAACCATGACCCAGTCCACGTTTTACATTCTTGTTATTCATTTTAGCAACTCTTCTTCCTGTGACATCGGTCATAGAAAGTGAGTGGAAGTAGGGCCAGCATTGGGAGACAAGGCTTGAAGACTCACCTACCCGACAGCACTCAATATACCTTAATTATAATTATTGTCATTGTCATCATTCTGTCGTTACATTTCTGTGTCTCCACTATTAGTGAAAAGGAAATTGAATAGTGAGGACTAAGGTTTCTTTCAGCTCTGAATTAATGATAGTAATCCTTCAAAAAAACTGCTGATAAATAAAAGCCTATAAATCCAAATTCATTGTCTTCTAATGAGACGTTGAGAGATAGTGTGGCATAAAAATAAAGCCCAAAGAGAGAGTCATACTTGGGCACATTACTTAACCCCTGTGAGTCTTAGATTTCTTATCTGTAAGTAAGAATTAAAGATAACTATTTCCCAAATTTGGGAGAATTAATGAGCTAATGTAAAATAGAGCCTTGTTAAGTCAGACAAAGAAAGACAATATCATATGATATCGCTTATATGTGGAATCTAAAAAAAAAATGATACAGATGAACTTATTTACAAAACAGAAACAGACTCAAAGACTTAGAGAACGAACTTATGGTTACCAGGGGGGAAGGGTGGGGTGGAGCAATAGATTGGGAGTTTGGGATTGACATGTACACGCTGTCATATTTAAAATGGATAACCAACAAGGACCTACTGCATAGCACAGGGAACTCTGCTCAATATTCTGTAATAACCTAAATGGGAAAAGAATTTGAAAAAGAATAGATACATGTATATGTATAACTAAATCACTTTGCTGTACACCTGAAACTAACACAACATTGTCAATCAACTATATTCCAATATAAAATAAATTAAAAAATCATTTTAACAATCAAAAATAAAATAAAATAAAGCCTTTTATGTGGCCAAGATTCAAGTAACAGCAGTCTATTATTATTACTAAAAGGAGGATATGAGATTCTTTATTTTTTCTTCAATTCTGACCTGTATTATGCTATTCCATGTACTCCTATGTTTGCAGTTTTAATTTTATTACTCCTCACCCACACCTCCACCACTACTCCACTACTCCGTATCCCCACAGGCCATGTCCAGGCGGAGTGTTGTAATACAAGTGGCATCAGATTCAGACGCAGGGAGAACTAGAGATGAATCTAGGCTCTGTTGTTTTACAGTTTTGTGACTTGGGACAAATAATTTACTTCTCTGAACTGTTTTCTTGCCTAGATAATAATTCTGTGGCCAAACTTCTAGTCGTTGACCCCAGTATCCATTCCCTTCCTTATTATCTGCATATACTGCTGCCTACTTAGAAGACTACATTTCCCACCTCCCTTTGCAGCTAATCATGGTCACATGACTCAATTTTGGCCAGTGAGATATAACTAGGAGTATTACCTGGCACTTCATTAATCTTTCCTATTTCTTGGAACAAAGGCATAATGGCTGGAACTCAGAAAACTTCGTGGCCCCTGGGGATAATTTAACAGAGAATGGAAAGAGCCTAAATCCTTAAACAGTGGGATTCCAGTACCAGCTCTGTAATGACTATCTCTGAACACCTCTTAAGAATGATTAAAAATAAGCAACCTTGTTTAAATTAATCTTATTCTGAGTTTTCTGTCACCTGCAGCCAAACCCATATAAGATAATGGATGATCAAGTACTTGGCATTTTGTAGGCACTCAATAATTTCAGTTTCTTTCTCTCATCTTTCCAATCAAGTCCATTCTTGTTACTATACTCAGATAGCCTTTCTTAAATTCTAGTTATTAAACAACCAATTTCATACATGTGCTCAATTATCCCCACTGCAAAGCCATTAATGGGGTTATGATGAAGGTCAAATGAAATAATTCTGTAAAAGTACTTTGTATGTTGTAAAACTCTATCTAAAAGGGAGGCATCAAGGCCCTTCCCACTATGGCCACACTTCTCTGACCAGCCTTGTTCTCATCCTCTTCTCTGTCCATCCCAACCCCTCCTTCCATGTACCTCATTTTCCAGCTACACCAAACTGACCACCTCCTACACTAGTCTCAAACTTTTTTACTGATGGCAGAGAAGAATAAGCACAGACCCCAGGCATATCTGGAGACAAAGCCTGAAATAGCTTTATGGAAAAGCCCAAAATTTCTTGGAAGTATTAGATTTTATCTCAAAAAATTAATTTAAACTTTTATTCTCCTCCACAATATCCTATTTATATTAATAAGACTATACTGTTTAAATCAGTCAACCTTGAGTAGCTTGTGACTTTGAGAATTCCCCCCAGATCCAGATCTGAGAAGGAAGCCCAAATCTGTCACATCTCTGTGCTTTTGGAGCTGTTTCTTCTGCCAGAAATGCCTTTCCTTGAACTTGACCCTCCCAGCCTCCTCTGTAAAAGTGTACTTGATTCCTTCAAGCAGACTTAGTCACTCTCTAGCATGCTGTACATCCCTCCACTATAGTACTTAAGAGATAATATCTAAACTTGTTTTGGGGGTGGGATGTTTAAAGTGGAATGGGCTGGCTCTTTCATTAGTCTACAATATCCTCTAGGAGAATGACTGCAATCCTGTATCATCATCACTGCTACCACTACCATACCTCCATCCCCATTAGGGCCTAGCACTGTGCCTAGCCCATAACAGATGCTCGGTAAAGACCAGATAGAATGAATACATGAATGTTCAACAAGTAAGTCAAAAGAAAGAGGAAACTTTGTGGACCTTAACCTTGGATTTCACCCCCCATGCACTGTTCAGTTTGGCTTGGGTCAAGGCCAGTAGTGACCTCTTCCGTGTATGTGGCTACTACACTTCTAAACTGGGCCCTGAACCCTTCTCCATGTACAATGGAAAGATAAAGGCAGCCACCTCCAACTCAAGTCAGCCCAGCCAGAAAAATCCACTGCCAATGTCCCAGTGGTCTCTGAAATGTCAATACTATGAAGGTTGACGCTAAGCCCAGCACACCCCCACGTCATCAAATGCCCCTTTGCTTCATGTTTTGTCTGGTCTGTCAGCACCATTTACTGCTGAGCAGGTCCCTTATCTTTATTGATCACTTAATTTATCTTTTCTTAACTTCCCTTGCACCGTCTGGTGCCGTGTGTCCGTCTGTTGAGGCTGTCATGACTGGTTTGCTCTTGACATAATAGGGGCAGCAGGTGGTGTGACTAAGTCGACCCTTGGCAGAATGGAGGATCATTCCCAGTCCCTGTCTCAACCTGCCAGTGCGTCTACACCCTCCCAGCTGTTCCACATTAAAGCAGTCAACTGTGACTTTACAGTCCAAGTTTTACACAACTGTTTTACAAACCGGGAAGAAGGTCTTTTGTCCCAAATCCTTTGTCAGGCAGTAGAATGGGGGGCGAGAAAGCCAGTTCCGAGACTCCGTGCATTTTAATGACTATGCAGATAGATGCATACTCCTTTGCTTTAGTAAAGGGGTGTGGCTTGGGGGTGGGAGGCTGGCTGGGAGGAGAGAGAGCCACCTGACTCCTTGCTCTTGGGACAATTTAGTAAGAGGAGCAACCTCACTTTCAACACTAATTTCAACTTCAAACAGACCCATGAAAGCCTTCATTCCTCTTGTAAAGTGAAAATAAGGGCAGTGATTTAGAGCCCTGTGACCTAGAGTCAGTACCCTGGTGGTAAGTGTTGCCCAATTGAGAAAACAGCAAGAGAATTACACTTTTGGGAAGCAAACATCAAGTGTCTTTATTATTTGGGGCTTGTAATCACATGTGAGAAGAAATGAGACAAAGTGAAAAACAGCAGAGTTTTGAGTCAGACAGATCCAGCCTCTTAAGTTAAATGACTTTTGACATAACTCACAATTAACAATATGGTATATTAAAATTCCTATTTCTATTTGTAAATGATGTGACTGACAAGGGGTTAATTTCCAAAATATACAAACAGATTATACAACTCGATATCAAAAACAGGGCTTCCCTGGTGGCGCAGTGGTTAGGAGTCCGCCTGCCAATGCAGGGGACACGGGTTTGTGTCCCGGTCCGGGAGGATACCACATGCCGCGGAGCGGCTGGGCCTGTGAGCCATGGCCGCTGAGCCTGCGTGTCCGGGGCCTGTGCTCCGCAACGGGAGAGTCCACAGGAATGAGAGGCCCACGTACCGCAAAAAACAAACAAACAAACAAAAACAAAAACAAACAACCCAATCAAAAAATGGGCAGAAAATCTAAATAGACATTTCTCCAAAGAAGACATATAGATGGCCAACAGGCACATGAAATTATTCTCAATATCACCAATTATTTGAGAAACGCAAATCAAAACCATAATGAGGTATCACCTCACACTGGTCAAAATGGCTACCATCAAAAAGTCTACAAATGGTAAATGATGGAAAGGGTGTGGAAAAAAGGGAAGCCTCCTACACTGTTGGTGGGAATGTAAATTGGTGCAGCCACTATGCAGAACAGTATGGAGGTTCCTTAAAAAACTAAAAATAGAGTTACCATATGATCCAGCAATCCCACTCCTGGGCATACATCCTGAAAAGACGCAAACTCTTATTTGAAAAGATACATGCGCCCCAATGTTCACTGCAGCACTATTTACAAAAGCCAAGATATAGAAGCAATCTAAGTGTCCATCAACAGAGAAATGGATAAGAAGATGTGGTATATACACACACTGGAATATTACTCAGTCATAAAAAAGAATGAAACAATGCCATTTGCAGCAACATGGATGATCCTAAAGATTATAATAGTAAGTGAAGTAAGTCAGACAGAGAAAGACAAATGTCTATCACTTATATGTGGAATCTAAAAAATAATACAAATGAATTTATTTACAAAACAGAAACTGACTCACAGACATAGAAAATAAACTTATGGTTACCAAAGAGGAAAGGGAGGTGGCGTAGAAAAAATTAGGAGCATGGGATTAACAGGTACACACTGCTACATATATTAATAAAATAGAGGGACTTTCCTGGTGGCACAGTGGTTAAGACTCCATGCTCCCAATGCAGGGCGCCCGGGTTTGATCCCTGGTCCAGGAACTAGATCCCACATACATGCCGCAACTAAGAGCTCACATGCCACAACTAAGGAGCCCTTGAGACGCAACTAAGAAGCCTGCCTGCTGCAACTAAGGAGCCCACGTGCCACAACTAGGAAGCTGGAGAGCCACAACTAAGGAGTCCACCTGCCACAACTAAGGAGCTCGCCTGCCACAATGAAGACTTGTCGCAACCAAATAAATAAATAAATATTTTTAAAAAGATAGATAAGCAACAAGAATTTACTGTATAGTACAGGGAACTATATTCAATATTTTGTAATAACCTATAATGGAAAATAATCTGAAATATATATATATATATAACTGAACCACTTTGCTGTACACCTGAAACTAACACACTGTAAATCAACTATACTTGAATAAAAATTCCTATTTCTTAGAATAGAAATCTTTGATATGACATTTATCTCTATCAACTAGAAGGTGATTAATCAAAACCTTTAAATAATTAAAATCCACATCTCTACACACACACACACACACACACCTGCATTTTAGTTAGAAGCTAAAAGTCAAGGAAAAGATGATAAACTTAATATTGTGAAAAGAGTACATTAAAGTAAAAAAACCTCTTAGTCTCTCATTTTATTTATTTATTTTGCTGCACTGGGTCTTAGTTGCAGCATGTGGGATCTAGTTCCCTGACCAGGGATTGAACCCTGGCCCCCTGCATTGTGAGCACGGAGTCTTAACCACTGGACCACCAGGGAATTCCTACTCTTGCTTGTTAATACTAACCAGCTGGTTGAGTTTAGGCACATCACTTAAGCACTGTGAGCTTAGTTAGGAAACTAGTAAATGTAGTTTATCTCTAAGGTGTGTCAATTGGAAAACTGGATGGTAATGGGGGCAGTGAAAGGAGAGTGGGGCTATGGCCTCTCTTTCTCCTTATTTATATAGGTCTGTAGACTGGCAATTTCTACTTTCTTTTAGGTATCGGAATGGCACTGTTAGCCCTTCCTTTCATTGACCCTTACCTAAGGTGGGAGACGGCTAGTGTCTGTTTCCTTGCAGCCACTTCTCTCTCCTGGGTGGTACGCGGTGGTAAAGATTGATGTTTCCACAAGGCCTGTCCTTTTCTCTTTCTGATTGTCTGGCCCAAAGGTCACAGGTACAATATTCTCCTTCTAGCCCTCATGTCTTTAGCCATGGGGTAAGAAAACCCAGGTTAGAAGCCAGGTCCCGTCTTCTAAAGCAGAGACACTCAAATGTGACCTGCTGACCGAAATGCTTATGACTGATCCATGATAAGTAATGCAGACATTGTCATTAGTAATTAGAAATCTGTCAATCCATGAAGCAAGCTCATTTTTCACATTAAAAACTAAATATTGGGGCTTCCCTGGTGGCGCAGTGGTTGAGAGTCCGCCTGCTGATACAGGGGACACGGGTTCATGCCCCGGTCTGGGAGGATCCCACGTGCCGTGGAGCGGCTGGGCCCATGGGCCATGGCCGCTGGGCCTCGGCGTCCGGAGCCTGTGCTCCGCAGCGGTAGAGGCCACGGCAGTGAGAGGCCCACGTACCGCAAAAAAAAACCAAAAAAACAAACAAAAACTAAATACTGATGTAGCCAAGAGGTAAATGTATACACAGCATTAAATGTTTATATTGGAAAACAATTCCTTTAAGCAATAATCTAAGATTCCATCTTATGATACTAAGAAAAGAAGATCAAATTAAAACCAAATCAAGCAAAGGGAAAGACATAAAAAAGATAATAGCAGAAATCAATAAAATAAAAATAAAATAATGGGGCTTCCCTAGTGGTGCAGTGGTTGAGAGTCTGCCTGCCGATGCACGGGACACGGGTTCGTGCCCCGGTCCGGGAAGATCCCACATGCCACGGAGCGACTGGGCCCGTGAGCCATGGCCGCTGAGCCTGCGCGTCCGGAGCCTGTGTTCCGCAACGGGAGAGGCCACAGCAGTGAGAGGCCTGCGTACCGCAAAAAAAAAAAAAAAAGAATCCGCCTGCCAATGCAAGGGACACAAGTTCAAGCCCTGGTCCGGGAAGATCCCACATGCCGCGGAGCAACTAAGCTCATGCGCCACAACTACTGAGCCTGCACTCTTGAGCCCGTGAGCCACAACTACTGAGCGCACATGCCACAACTACTGAAGCCCGAGTGCCTAGAGCCCGTGCTCTGCAACAAGAGAAGCCACAGCAATGAGAAGCCCATGCACTGTAACGAAGAGTAGCCCCCGTTCGCCGCAACTAGAGAAAGCCTGCACACAGCAGCAAAGACCCAACGCAGCCAAAAACAAATAAATAAAATAAATAAATTTTTAAAATGTGATCCAATTGGTTTTACATTGTTTATCTTGTCTGTGTCATTCATATGTCGCAGAGTAACTATAATAATTATCTTTATGCATATGTGATTCTGTATATCAAGTTTGGTCCATGTTCTTATCATATTGTATTCTAACTATTTGGCTAAATATATATCTCCAGTAGACTTATTCATCATCAATATGGAACACAATACCTGGTATATGTGATGAATAAATATTTAAATTGGAAAAAGTGGGTAAAAAAAATTGAACTATTTCACCAAAAAAGAGATTATAGTGACAAATAAATTCATGTCAAGATGCTCACTTTCATTAGTTATTTAAAGAAATACAAATTAAAGTGACAATGATATGCCATTTCACACCTATTAAAATGGCTGAAAAATTTTTCACATGACAGTACGGAATGTTGGTGCGCAATGGATTCTCACTTTGCTGGTGGGAATGTAAAATGGGAAGCTACTCTGGAAGATTTTGGCAGTTCCTTATAAAGTTAAATATGCAATTACCATCAGACACAGCCACTCCGGGTATTTACTCAAGGCTACGAAATCATGGGTCCACACAAAGACTTGTATGCGAATGTTATAGCAATTTTATCCATAATTGACCAAAACTGGAGTCAACTCAGATGTTCATCCACTGGTGAATGGATAAACAGACTGTACACACCCCATACAAATGGAGTGCCATTCAGCAATGAAAAGTAATGAATTATGGATACATGCAACAGCATGGCTCAATCTCAAAAGCATTATGTTAAGTGAAGAAAGCTAGACACAAATGGCTACATCACATATGGTTTCATTTATATGTCATTTTGGAAAAGGAAACATCACAGCACCAGAAAACTAGAAAACCTTGGTGGCTGCCAAGGACTGGGCGTTTGGGGAGAAGGGTTTACTTGTAAGGGGGCACAATGGAACTTTCTGGGATGATGAAATATTCTATATCTTGATTGGTTGCATGACCGTACACCTTTGTACTTATCAAACTGTGTACCTAAAAAGGGCAAATTATGCTGTATGTAAATTATACCTCAATAAACCTGACTAATACAAATAACATCAATATATACAACATTCACCTAAAGTGTGCATATATGCATTAAGTGTGGGGAATTGCTATTTCACTCATAATTTTAAATTTTGTTATGCTTGACAAGTGGCAAAAATTATGAGTGTGATAATGATTCTATATATTGATTGCCTATAGGCACTTTCAATGAACTGTATTTAGTTTTGTAATTCTTTTTTTTAACCTGTTGTTTGTTTTATATTAATGGAAACATAATTTTTTATCTGTTGAATCTAATAAACATTGCAATTTGTGTTTTATATGTCTTTGCTTTCTTCATTTCATTTCTCTAGTAATCCATTCTTACTGCATTTGGCAAATTAATGGGTCTATTATTGAATAGGAATAATAAAAGGAAAAACTGGCTCTTCAGCACAGATAGTTCTAGAAGCACTATTAAGGCAGGTGTAGAGGCCTGTGCACGTATGTGTGCATGCGTATGTGTGCGTGCCCGTGTGTGTGTTAGTTGTTTCCCTTGTAATTGATTTGGGTCACTGTCCATCCTGCAGACTCAATCTCTTCATAAGCAAGTAAAAATTCTAGAAATTCGACTGGGTCTCAAGTACAAGATCATTTCCCAATTTAGCTCTCCTGGCAATCTGTGACTAATTCTCAACTCTTCCTGAAATTGGAGGGGAAAGGATATGACTGGCCACATCAAACCTCAACATAAAGATCCTTCCGGTTTTAAAATCCTAAGATTCTACCAGGAGTTTATTTAAAACAAACAATGCTCAGGGTGTCTGCCAGGGTCGTTGCATAGAGAAGTCTCCTTACCCTAGTCCTGTTCACCAATCCTGGACACTTCCCTTCAACTCAGCCAATGGTAACAGATACCTACTCTCTATCGGGCCCCTACTCAGCCCTATAATGGAAAAGATGAACAAGGCAGAGTCTGCCCCTCAAAAGATTTATAGATCATCTTATAGTAAGAATTACTCTTCAAAATGATGATCCCAAAGCCATAAGATCCAGAATTATCAGGAAACATTCAATTGCGCTTTCTTCCTTAGGTAACAAAGTGCCAGAAATGTTAGAAAACTTATATAATTACAAGAGTCAAAAGAAATAGCTCTTTCCTTCAATTCCAGTAAATTAAGCATTAATTCTACCCAAATTCCAAATTCCTCAAAGTTTTTATTCCTACTGATTAAGGTCTTCACTGCCCTTTCGGAACTGTTATCCAAGAAGGATAGAGCCTCCCTTCCCAAAGGGCCTGACTATTGTCTGTAAAATCGCCACAGGCAATTAGATAATTAGCTTGATTTTGATACACCCCTGTTCTCTCCCATGGTCTTAGCTTTTTTGCTTAAAAATGTTCTGTATTTACTCATTTATAGGTTTTTCAGTTCAGGTAATAAATGTAACGTTAATTTCCTCTGGTTTGTTGCTATTTTCAAGTAGTGGAATGCAAGGTTTATATAGAAATCCTAATTTCCAGGCTTTTCCTCAGCAGAAATGTGAAGGCCAGGACCTTAGGAGATAATGATCTGAATGGTTTTCATTTTGAAGCTAATAGTTTAAAACCCAACCATCTATAAAGTCCTTTCTAGAATTTTTCCCCCCAGGAAATGATTTGACTTTCCTGATGAACCCCTGTACTTCCATTTACTATAAAATGGGAATTATGTAATTTATCATATTTCCTTTTGGCTCAAGCCAAATAACTATGTCTCTAGGTCACATTACTCAACTCTTCCTCTATATGATCTTTTTACTTCTCATTTTATCTGTCTTACAACCTTATTTAAGCTGCCTCAGAACTTCTGTGGAAGTTAGTAGGTATACAGCACTCAAAGGTAAACTGATTAAATTAATAATGGCAATTTAAGAATGGATTCTATTAGTTCCTTCCTCTCCATTCACTACTATTTTGTATAATTACTGGATTTTGAGGTGTTTCAAGAGCCTAGATCTATTTCTTTTAATGAAATCCATGTAATGATATAATCAGGTAGAAATATTTATTAAGGTAAAATTGGATATTATTTATCCTTTCTCTCCTAATAAAATCAGAAATAACTTATTAGGTTTGTGAAGAAGATAATTTTTTAAACAAAAATTTAAAAAACTAGCAAACAACTAAAACCAGGCAGTAGGTAACAGTACTCCCCAAGAAAATACTGATATAAAAATTTGAAATTAGTCTTTAAGAGCAAACATTCAAAACAATATATAAGATATTTGAACAACATGAATAATAAGCAACATGTTTTCTTAAAGACAGCATCAAAAATTTTAACCTATGACCAAAATCTGGAGTTCAGGTTTACCTCTGAATAGAATCTCATCAAGGATGATCATGTTTCCAATATCTCGTATACCCCTGCATCGGTAATAAAACAATGTGAGCTGACACTTGAAATGTCTATCTGCCATCCCATTCTGAAAGTTGGTCTTTTTCTAAACATCTTCAGTTAAAAGTTCTCCAGTTGGTATTATTTACTGTGGTCAGGCAACCAAATAGAAGGGTCCCTCACCTCAGGGTCTCAGGGTGTAAATTAGAGAGAAGGCACAAGTGAACTGAGTGTGGTGGTCGTTTGAGACCCTGATGGACATTTGTCTACCTCACAAAAGCCTCCATACAATTGGGCTCAATTTGTCACAACTGACAGTTTCTGCTCTAAAGAGGCCCAGACCTGGAGTGGCACAGATGTTACAGTTTTCCTCTTTCCTCAGTTTGGACCACAGGGACAAAATTCAGAGTTAATAATTCCAAGCAATCTGCAAAACCCCAAACATGCACCTTTTCCTCTTGTTTCTTAGCTCTTTGATGTTGTTCTGATCAGCTTCCTTAGCATGAGAGCCCCTTGGCCAATGCCACAACCAACCAGCAGGAGACCTACAGGCACACAATCATTTCATGAATCATTAGAAGGGCTCTAAAAAATACAAACTGAGAGAGCATCTCCACAGAAGTTTCTGAGCTTCTGGAATGCAGAGCCCAGCCTCATCCACAGCTGCACCCACCCCACAGTGTCCAACTCAGTGGATCACGCAATAGTCCCTCTGTAAATGTTGCACGGAATTGACAGAGGAGCTTAACATGTCTTAAATGCCAATGAGCCCATTTCGCTCAAGTCTCCCTTACACTAGTTTCAAAGAAAGCCCATTTGTAACCAGACGTCTAAAGTGGGGCCATTAGAAGGTACAATTGCAATTGATTCTTGTGGCAAAAGTCATCAAACTCCTGTGTTTTTGTCTGTTCCCAGAAAAAAAACACTGAGGAAAACAAAAATTGTTGTGTAGGCGCCTTGCAGTGAGTACAGTTTTCATATAATTGTCTTCAGAGTAATCAAATCTGTCCTTTAACAACTCACAAATTATCTCCTGACAACTTGAAATAATAGACTTTTTTGTTAAAAGGAAAAGCTTGTGGAGACCAAAGGTTAAACAGGTCTTTTCATCATGATAAATCACTGGTTAATAAGGTCACTACTGTTGGGTATTATGACCATTCCCTTTAATGCCATTACCTCCTGGTTGTAAAGCTGACACTACCGATGGGCTGCGTTCTTTGAACTTTTCCACAATATTGACTGGCTTCTCTGAGCAGATGTTCCTTGCGTGTGATTGCAAGAGGTTCTACAATTCTTAGTCAAGGAAAAAGCTTCAGGCAAGCTTATGGAATCCAGACGGTCCTGGCATTGGCAGAGAGGAGGTAAGAGGTAGCAGAAAAAAAGAACACCAGTTTTAATTCTATGATAATAATATCAATGTGCAACATGAACCTGAGGTGATATTATGAGGCAACTAGTACCAGAGAGCTTAATGAAATTCATTCGAAGTAAGGTGAAAAGTACGATTAATACTTGGATTATCCCTTACACATTACGACGGCATACATCTTCTCAAGTTGATCCTTACACAAATTCTGTAAGTTCCATTTATTAATGCCACTTTTAATAATGGGGAGACTGAGAACCTGTGGAGAAATCCTTTCTCTAGGTCCTGCAGATACTAGATGATGAGGAAATGCTGACCCCAAACCTCATGATCTCTCATACGTACAGCCATTGCCACCAGAAGAAATTAACCAATTATGCATCAGAGTATTAATAGCCACTTCAGATGTTTCCTTTAGAAACGACAATTCCACAACAGAATAGTCCTTCATTTGCACTCAATAACTGAATAGAAATAGAGCTATATAATTTTCCCAACAGAAAGATTTTAGAGATCAATTACATAGGGAACAGAGGCCCAGGGGCAAGTAACTTAGCAACCCTCAAAGCCAGATAACGAATGAAGATATCACCATGTCATATTTGCAGCAGCATTCTTAGGGCAGAATGGTTTCCAGGGCACATTTACGAATTTCTGAATCACAAAATCTCCCTTCCTTTATTTTTGTTGTTGGGTTGTGTTGTTTTTATCTTGTTTACCTGAATCAAAAATGAAAAACTGAATTAATAAACCACATACCCTGCTGCTATGAAATCAAATATGTACAATGCCTTATAAAAAATACACACGATTACTATTATGTAGGCAGGACATCTAGGTATCTTGGCATGAACTATACAGCCTATTCAACATCTGATGCCCACTACCTTTGTGAAAAAAGAGGAAAATGGAACAATGCAACTACAATCACTGGAGAGCTAGGTAGGCACTCAACTGAAAAACATGGGTATGAATTTATACCATTCTTGTTTCATGAAAATTTGAAGCACTGGAATAACTTAAATGTTTTACTTTTTGAGTTGCTAAGAACTTTTCTCATAGGGGAATAAATCTAGAATTACCAATGTTGCTACCTTTTTTCCCCCTCACAGAAAGTAATCACATTGACAGCATTAGCCAATCTTTGCTACTTCAATCTTGAGTCCAGCCAACACAGTTTGGGTTTGTGTCACCTTTGAGGGACACTGATGAAATTCAGAGAGGATTAAAAAAGAGATTTAAAATGTGGGGAAGCAGGTTTCCCTGGTGGCGCAGTGGTTGGGAGTCCGCCTGCCGATGCAGGGGACACAGGTTCGTGCCCCGGTCCAGGAAGATCCCACATGCCGCGGAGTGGCTGGGCCCATGAGCCATGGCCGCTGAGCCTGCGCATCTGGAGCCTGTGCTCCGCAATGGGAGAGGCCACAGCAGTGAGAGGCCCGTGTACCACAAAAAAAAAAAAAAAAAAAAAAAAAAAAAAAAGTGGGGAAGCAAGAGAATAGTCTGTATCCAGCATACTGGATGCTCATTAAGGGCAGAGACTATATTCACTTTTGTACCTGGCAGATAGAAGGCATTCAACACATGTTTGTTGAATTAACTGAATAAATACATGAAAGTACAAATTCATAAATGAAAACTTCATATATACTCTATAGATAATGGCTTAAGTACTTTAGACTTCCTTTTCCAAAGCTGGCTTACTTCAAATACTTATTGATAGCTTGATATTACAACTTCCAATGGGTCAATGAGGTGGGGAATCATTTTGTCTATTTTGACAGATGAGGAAATGGATCCACAGAGCAGGCAGCAAACTACATAAAAAGGAAATATTGATTTCAACAGAACCTTGTTCTATCTTTTGAAAACTGCAAAAAGGAAACCATCCAAAGTAAACTTGACAAAGTTAACGCAGTAAGAGGCAATCTTGGTTGTGCATGTTCCTGCAAAAAGGGAAGAGGTTGGGCTTCCCTGGTGGCGCAGTGGTTGAGAGTCCACCTGCAGATGCAGGGGACGTGGGTTCGTGCCCCGGTCCAGGAAGATCCCACATCCCACATCCCACATGCCGTGGAGCGGCTGGGCCCATGAGCTGTGGCCGCTGGGCCTGCGCGTCCGGAGCCTGTGCTCCGTGGCGGGAGGGGCCCCAGCAGTGAGAGGCCCGCGTACCGCAAAAAAAAAAAAAAAAAAAAGGAAGAGGTTTCCGTTTTTGGAAGAAGAGTCAAAATCTTCCCTTTCACACAACAAAGGATAAAAATGGTATTGAAACATGAAATTAATCTCAGTGTTTTGTCTTTGTACCTCCAAAGACTGATATGGGGGGGAAACTCTAAATGTCTGGAATCCCATATCAAAGAACTAATAATGAGCTGTTTTTCACTTTTTTTTTTGAGAACACAACCCTGGATCCACAGGGGGGATTAGGCAAATGTTAATTAGTAGGGCTTAATTTTCAAACCAAAGCTCTGATTAGGCCTAGTCCACATTTTGATGAAACCTGAAAAAACAAAGTCAGGCACACTTCAGGATGTTTTGAAATATATCGGTGTTAAGTCCTGTATTGGTAAACCAAATAATCTGCTTAATTTCATTTTTTACCACATCGAGGTGTCATTCAGAGTCTGAACTGGAGATTAAACCTATTCTCTCAATTCCAGGGATTATAGGACCTCAATCATCAAATTAGCTTAAATAAGTGATTCCAAGAACGCGGGGACAGGTAATTGACAGAGACATAATGAGAGGATGATAATTAACATTTTACTTGAACTCACCACAAGGTTGTACTGTGTTAACTTTGGCTAGCACAGTTATTCCCATTTTAGATGAGGAAAAGGAGGTTCTGAGAGGTGAAATGAGAAGTTAGCCTGTACAACTATTAGGGAAATAGTCTTGCCTCTCTGCTTCTCTGATTCTGGGACTTTCCTTTTTGACAGTTCAGTGCAGTGGTCAGCAGTATGGGGGTCACAATGTCTGCAGTGCTTTAAAATACTTCAGTATAATCTTGTGACAGTATGGATGGATCAGGGAGCATAAACTGTAACTCTAGGGGTGGTCAGCTCACATGTCTAGAATGTACTGCCCAGGAGCAGTTGGCTAGTGCTATCTCATAAGATACACTCCAGAGGAGGCCAGGTCATTCTTGATCAATAACTCACATGCTGCTAATTGGCATATAGGCTGTCAAAAAAGGGGTATTGTGAGTTATGATCCTAGTATCCTGTTAAATAGTATACATGTTAGAAAATTGGCTCTCATCGGTAAAGTGAGAGGCATTCACTATAAAAGGATGAGCCAAAATAGTTTAGGGTCCCTCCCCGTCCTTGCACGAACAAGGTATATAATCCACTGAGGTGCTGCAGGAGCAAAGGGGAGGAGATCCAAAGACCCTGAGAAGCTTGTCTTCAAGGAGGGGTAGAAGACAGGTACACGATCCTTCAAGGCCTCCTGGACTCACCCCATGATCACCGAGTGCCCACCTTTGGTCATACCGTAGCCCCAGTCTATAGGATACGTTCTGATCTTCAAATTCTGAATCAAAGGGATTCAAGGAACCTTAGTCTCAAGTTTGGGGTTTGAGCATCATCACCTTTCCTGCTTGTCTGGTCTTGACCTCGGGTTGCCAAGGTTTTGATCACTTGGCTTCTGCCTTCTTCCCTGGGACTTTGTAACATGATCAGCAAGTTGGCTGCCTGGATAAGGATCCTCCTCAACAGTCAACCCCAACCCAGAGTCCTGCTCTTGAAACACAGCCCAGTGGTGGGGTTCCAGTCAGGAAAGTATAATCTCCGTAAGTTTGTTCAAGACAGTCCTAGTTAATACCTATTGAGCCAGTATCATTATTGTGTAATTATTAATAGCATTCCCTTTCCCTTTTAAAAGTGTTCTGGTTTGCATAAGAAATTACATGTTCACCCTACCTATGAGAGAAGAGAACCTTAGCTTCCTCCACATTATATTCCCAGGGCTTGGCAGGGAAATGGGGTTCAATATCTGTTTGCTGAAGGAATGAATGAGTAAATGAAAGACTATGTCACAATGTGTCATCTGGGGCACATTCCCTGTGTTACCTCCCTGTATTACTGCTGCTGATCCGATCTGCAAACACTACTTGCCTTGACTTTCAAATACATTCTTACATTTTCTGCAGCCACTTAAATTAGGCCAACTGGAAGAGTCTTCTACCGGCCAGAGCTGGGACAATATGAATGTCAATGAGAATAACAACATCAATGGGTTGAACACATTAAATATGATTAAATTCATAATTCAAAGCATTAATCGAAAGATTCCAAAACAAAACTTCATTTGTGATCTTCGGAAGAGCCTAGGGAACCAACTCTTTAAAAACTGATAAAGGGAAAGAATTAAGCACTGATCCTGCCTTTCTTATAGGACTGACTATACCTCACTGTAAATCACCAGCTGCTGAGGGGAAGTTTGTCTTTATAAAAGGACACCAGCTGATAACTAAAGACTGAATGATGTATTTAGAATATCAACATTTTGCAACCTCTAAGGAAATAATGAGTCTAGGTCAGTGGTTCTCAAATGGAGCCATTTTGCCCTTCAGGGGATATTTGACATCTGAGACAATTTTGGTTGTCACAACCGGGGAAGAGGCGCTTAAAGCATCTAGTGAATAGAAGCCAGGGATGCTGTTAAACATCTGAAAATGCACAAGACAGTCCCCCGCAGCAAAGGAATATCTGGCTCAAAACATCAACAGTACAGAGTATGAGAAGCCTTGATGTAGGCAATAATCTTAAGGGTTGCAAACATTAGAGAAAAACAGACACTGTGTCCCTCCTGATGGACTTACACAGCACCTCCTCTAAAGCAGTTATGCCAGAAAGTCAATCCTGCATCTGATCAAACCTCTAGTTCAGGTGCTCTCAAACCCAGTGTGCTTTCAAATCCCCAGGAGGGATTTTGAAAACACAGACTGCTGGGACCCTCAGCTGAAGTTTCTGATTGGACAGGTCTGGGTGGGTCCCAAGAATCTGCATTTATAACAAGTTCCTAGGTGTTGATGCTGCTGGCCCAGGACCATACTCTGAGATCTAAATGCCAATTTATAAGAAATACAGAAGGCAGAGAAATATGTTAACTCATTATAGTATTCATCCATTATATTCTGTATTATATTATTGAAATTCATTATACCATTCTCTCTATATTTGTATATGTTTGGAAGTTCCCATGTCAAAAAATGAAAAGAAAAAGCTATCTATGGAAGAAAATTTAATGAAGGGGGAGTAGTTTATATTGTTTTTCATTTTCTTAAATAAATTTATGTATTTATTTATTTTTGGCTGTGTTGGGTCTTCGTTGCTGCGCGCAGGCTTTTTTTTTTTTGGTTGTAGCGAGCTGCGGCTACTCTTCATTGCGGTGCACAGGCCTCTCATTAAGGTGGCTTCTCTTGTTGCGGAGCACAGGCTCTAGTGCGCAGGCTTCAGTAGTTGTGGCACAGCTTAGTTGCTCCACGGCATGTGGGATCTTCCCGGACCAGGGCTCGAACCCGTGTCCCCTGCATCAGCAGGCGGATTCTTAACCACTGTGCCACCAGGGAAGCCCTAAACTATATTGCTAAGAGAAAAAAAAATATGTGCATTGGAAAAAAAAAAATAAGGGAAAAAAGGTCACTATGTTAACTTTAGGCATCTTTTTTTTTTTTTTTGAGGTACACGGGCCTCTCACTGTTGTGGCCTCTCCCGTTGCGGAGCACAGGCTCCAGACACACAGGCTCAGCGGCCATGGCTCACTGGCCCAGCCACTCCACGGCATGTGGGATCTTCCCGGACCAGAGCACGAACCCGTGTCCCCTGCATCGGCAGGCGGACTCTCAACCACTGCGCCACCAGGGAAGCCCAACTTTAAGCATCTTTGAGTGGTAGAATTAAGGCAATTTTTTAAAACTTTTTTGTTTTTCTTTTTTAAATATTAAAGATGTTCTTTTTTAAGAAAGTTATAAAAATTGCTCTGTGTTCAGCCTGGTGAACTGTATTTCTAAGTGTCTATATCTTTGTCTGTCTTAGTGTCCTCACCTGGTGGACAGTGCTTCTCCCAGACACAGTCCTTTGAAGGCTGTAGCCACCTGCTGCATTGGGCAGTCCTAAGCTATAGTCATGAAATGACACAAAATGACTATCACACAAGGCACCATGGGAACTCTAAGATAGTGTCCCTGGGGTTGAAAGGAAGGAAAGACCACCTCCTTCCTGATATAAGAAATCAGGAAAGGACGCGTGGAGGAGGAAGGGTCATTTGATTCAGAACATGAAGAGAATGCATAAGATTTTGACAGATGGAGATGAAGCAGATAAGGCAGATGAATGAAAGGTCAATTGCAGCAACAGAAGCAACAGGGCAAGGCCAAAGGCATGGAATCTGGTGAGCTCATAGTCTGCTCACAGTGTGGCAGGAGCACGGGAGCCTAGGAAGCTTGTAGGAGATCTGAGGAGGTTAGAGACACATTGTGAAGAATGGAGAACGCTCAGCAGATTATGTGCAGGAAGTGTTTTGCCTTATTCTGGAAGCCTTACCCATATAGTTGCCTCGTGTAGGTCTGGTTCATGCAGGCTCTTTTCTACTTCCTTTGCTCCTGATACTGCAGACAATTTCCCTCTCCCTCTAATATGGATCCTTCTCTCCTCAATAGGTGAGTGTATTCATTTCGTTTCCCCAAAGACAGCTGGCTGCAACACTGCCCCCAGATGCACAGGGCCCCAAGTTGAAGAGCCAACTAAAGAGATGGCCAGGCCAGGCCGGTTACGTCAGGTTATCCACTGCCTGCACACATTCTCGCCCAAGGCCGCCCCAGCTGTGCGCCTCGCTGAGGAATGCGGCTGCACTGGCTCTGCTCCTTTATTGGGTTTCCAAGTGAAAGAATTAAATTTTGTAAAAAATGCTCATTTCACGTACAGTGATCAGCATAAAATTGCTCTTTTGTCTCAGCTGCTACACAGGACAATGGTGCTGAGACTCCTGGCTGGGGAGACAGTCCCTCTCCCTTCCCCCACCCTGGCTCAGGCCACCCCCACACAAAGACCCCAGGGGCCCCAGGATCAGCCAGACTTCCAACTGTAAAGGCCAAGAAGGTAGTCTCTGGTCTCGACCTCCTTCATCTCTGGGTGAAAATGTAAAACAGGACCTGGAGACTTGGACAGGACAGAAAGTATTCCTCCCTGAAGTGCGGTTTCTACCTTCTTTCAGGAGTAGAAGCTTAAGACATGGGAACTTCATTCACTCATTTCCTCTTTTACTATTTACGCAGTGGTTAACGCATAAGTCCTGATTTGCCTAGACTCCTGGCATCTGAGAAAGAGATGAGAAACAGCACATAAAGTCAGTGCTTTCTCCAGGAAGAACTTGGAAAAAATTACCAGCCCTATGATGCTGAGATCCAAGTATATATATCTGATTCTAAAATGCACCATTTTCTACATTTTAATATCTCCTAAATAGGCAGAAGTCCTATAATTAATAGCACACTAAAATTATAAATGGCAGGAATTTTTCTTTTCTGGTGGCACATGAAATAGTGGGTGTCTAATAATTGAGGGTATGTTGGATTAGATTAAAAAATCTCATAGTGAAAGTCAATGACAGAATGTTAGAAACTGATAAACAAACAAAATATTCTCGTATTGACAAGCTCTGCCCATCTGAAAGGGATTTCCCTTTCCAACCCAATCCTCTAATGTTTTCCAGGAGACAGAATTGTGTTTTGTCAATCTGAAAATGAGATGGTCTATTTAAAATTCCCTAAGACTACCTGGTTCCTAGCAAAACTACAAGGAAACAGAATCAACTTTAGGCAGACAGAGTTGGTTCTAATGTCCATTTCTGGTACCTACTATTCCTTTACTTTCTGAAGCTTCACTTACCTGCTCTGTAAAAGGTTGATGACAACATTTCCTTCCTAGAAATGTTGTGAGATTAAATGAGATGGCATGTAGGAGATGCTCAATAAAAGTTACTTTTCTATCAACATAGAATTATTTTTTAAGAGTTTTTAAAATTAATTAATTCATTTGCCTGCACCAGGTCTTAGTTGCGGCGTGTGGGATCTAGTTCCCTGACCAGGGATCAAACCCGGGCCCCCTGCATTGGCAAAGCGGAGTGTTAACCACTGGACCACCAGGGAAATCCCTACACAGAACTATTTATGATACCAGATATATAGTTCTCCCAAGAGCTCATGCAATCTGTAAAACGTGCCCATCGGGAATGAAACGGGTAACTTGACCAAAGTCCCACAGCTGGTAAAGGAGACAGGTCTGGGGTTTCCAAACAGTCTAGTGTTCTGTTTCCCATACAACAGCCAACTCTGTCGATATCCTCACCGCAGGCCCCAAGCCCTGCACTCTGGTCAGATCCGGAGAATGAAGTTAACATGGCTAGGCTCTTTATAAGACATTGATTGATTCACACAGTGAGCATCTGTGTGAGTTATCGTGTCAAAAATGCAGGGGTCATAATTAGCTCTGATATGATCCGGTGCCTGTGACCCTCTCCCCCTGACATCCTCCGGGGGCCACCAGTCCTGGCCCGACACAGCTGCTCTGCTACCCCAGTTCGCAGCTATATTGACACAGCCATTTTCATGGTAGGCCTGTTGTAAATTTGTTGTTACATGGTGCGTCTGCCCCAAATTGCACGGTGTACGTAAATTTTTGTGTGTGTGGCGGGGCTGGCACGGGGGTTGGGGGTGGGGTACCGGGGCTGAATGGAGCGTGTGATGAGGCAACCCGCAGGAGACCTAACCCTGATAAATTGTTTACTTGTTAGTGATGGCGCTCAAGAGTGGGCCGGGGGCTGCGGGCTCAGCGGGACAGACGTAGAAGGTGGACCCACGCCAATTACCAGCCATTGTGGCGTCCTACCCCGTGACTGACACCAATGTCTCCCCTCTCACCATGGGTCCTTTTACTATCCCAGACCCAACACAAGCCCCACTGTGCTAATACCATGGTGTCTTCAATTTCCTCTGCTGCCAGCAAAAATTAACCTAGGCCTGCAGCCTGTAGAAGACCTAAGGCCTTTATTTTCTTATGCATTTTCCCCCCGTTTTTTCAAGGACGGGTTAAAAAACAGAGGTTGCTAAGGCCAGTTGGGCAACAAAGGAAGCAAAGGGACAAACATTATCTTTGGATGACTGACTTCAAAGTTAATGATCTTCCCCACTGAATTGTGCCCTCTGCTCCTCAGTGAGGCCTTTGCCATCAGATAAAGAGGCGCCTTTTTAATCCACTAACACTTCTTTGTCCCTTTGTGGCAAAATGATCATTTCATCAGTTTCGGGCACTCTCTGCCGGGAGAGTTTTCTAGCCTGAGTGATTCAGAGCAGGAGAGACAGAGAGGGGTATTTCTCTACTTCATTTTTCCTCAAGTGACGGCTGAATAACTATGCAAAAAAATTAAGGCATAATGACCCAGCAACAGTGACAAAACCTAATTAGTCACGGAGGCCACTGGGTAATGAGCCGCAAAACCCGGCTCTTGAGTGTGTAATAACTGTATTTTTCTCCATTTCTTCCCCTTTAGTCACAGCCTTGTGTGGCATTTTTAACAAACTAAAATGGCACCAGATGCAACAGGGTTCAGACATTTTAACGTGAATTAAGAAACCATATGTTCCGATAAGTCATGGTCTCTTCTTTCCCACAGACTGGGTCCTCCATCTGTGAGGTAACACTCCAGTGGTGAGGGAACGATGGCCGATGGGACAATCATCCCACGAAGATGACAAGCGGCTGGGGTTGGCAGGGGGGTCTCAGGTCCCTCGCTACAGATACTGGTTCTGACTCCCGCCGGCAACCTGGACATTCCAGACATGGGGCCCAGACTGTTCCCGGAGCACACAAGGACTGAGAAGCTTGAGAAGGGAAAGAGGGTGGGAGGGGGCAGAGGTGAGAAGGGCTCCGTGTCCAAATAATAGAGTCTGGAATGCTGAGAACTGCCTTTAAGCATTTATGACAACGTTCTCCACTTTCAAGTGATTTAAGACACAGGTTAGCCAAGTCTGAGTCTCACAAAAGCCTTGAGATGTAGCATCGTCCTGATCTCCTCCATCCTTTTGAGACGAAGCAACCAAGGATTAGCGAGGTTAGGAAATTGCCCATGATCACAGTTAGAAATGCAGGAATCAAGATTTGAAGCCACATCTGTGATCATTATCCCAGTGTGCTTCCTGTGTTTACTGTCATTATTATCGTTGTTAATAATTTCCCCTTGAAATTAGAAAAAAATGTTAAAGGGTGGAAAGTTTACATAGCATAGTTTGGCATGATCTCTCTCTTCAACCCTCAGATCCAGCGTCAGTTAGGTAACATGTCACCAATACACAATTTTTACTTGGAGCAGGGCATCTTCAGAGGTATGCCCTTGGCCCTGCTCTGATTTTAATGTGAGACACTTCCAATCCCCATCGAGGGAGACACCACCCCACGGTGTTAACTTTCATTTCTCCTCTATTTCCGTGAATGTCGTCTTACTTCTGGATGTCACCAACTTTGGGGCTGTGATTGGGCTTAGAAACAGCAGGCAGAAAGAGTGACAGAAAGGCTGACTTTTCTTTTGTTCCGCCCCATATCCAGCAGAGCAAGAAAAAACTTCCCCAAGATGAATCCAACTCCCCCTAGATTTCAATAAGGACCTCATTTCCTCCTGAGCCTCTGGCCACGGAATCACATAAGGGAATCTCGAATGAGGAATCCCATGTGGAACACAGAGTATAGAATTACTCAGAGAACACAGACACAGGTTTGCACAAAGACTGTTTCCCTCCTCCAGGAATTTTAAAATAGCATGCATTAAAAGAAAATCCAGCACCAACTCTCTCCCTCTAACAGGAACAATGCATGGAATGAAAACACAAGCAAAGACAAACAAACAAAAAACAGGACAGGCTACACAATTGGGGGGTTTATATAACATATATTATATTTTAACTCCTCCTATAACTCTGACACAGCAAAGGGCTGGTGTCTGGGACTGCGTAAATGTGACAGCTCTTTGTTTCTCTCATCCAAGACCAGCTACATAATTTGCCAGGCCCAGTGCAAAATAAGAATGTGGGGTCCCCTGCTCAAAAATTATCAAGAATTTCAAGACAGCTATGGTAGAGCATTAAACCAGATGAGGGCCCTTCTGAGCCTGGGGTCCTGTGTGACTGCACAGGCTGCACACCCATGAAACCAGCCCCGATAAAAAGCTCGTGCGTCAGCGTCCGAGTAGTAAAGGCACACACAAGACAATCACGAATGGTTTAGCCAAGAAGGCCGCCTCGCGTTATCCCAGCTTTTCACTCATAGCGGTTCAAAGTTGACTCCTTTTCCTCTAAACTTTGAACTTCAGAAAGTCTACTTTAGCATCTCAGAAGTACCGTATGTAAAATGGGGAATTTCTCCATGCAGACAATGCCATTTCTTCTTGACTCTTCTCCAAACTTTCATCTATTCTAGTCCCCGGCAAGCTTGGCTGCTCTGTTCACTGGGCCTTTTCCTGCACTCAAGTCATTATCCTCTTTTTATATACTGCACTTCGTGCCCTTGTGAACCTGTTGAAAAATAGTGAAAGAGAGTTGAAAAGTACCACTGGCTCCTAAAAATAGTGCTGACTAGGAGGCAGAAAGGGGGAACTCCGGTTTTATTCAGTGCTAAAGATAACACCACCAGAATGATAGACTCCTCTGAATTGTTTGTCCCCACTGCCCATTGTCCCCCGGGCACTGAATGAGCCTCTTAGCAGCTCTTGAGGGCCTGTCACAGGTAGGCACCCAACAGAGATAATTCCCAGCCTATGCTTGACTGCTTCTTTATAGACACTCACTCATGGTTCTGAAAGGCCTCAGACACTGTTGAATAAACTCCTGCTCGCTTCCATAACCTTTTTCTCCCACTGAATTTTCCGGGGATGTGAGCAGCTTCCCAGCCTCGCCAGAGGATGCTTCTGAATGCACTCCTGTTCTGAATCAAAGCCTGACAGCCAAGCCTCTCTCCGAAACAAGAGGGAAAAAGATGGGGCCGTCGGTCCCCAGGAGGAATCTCTGTGCTTTCTTCTACAGGTGAAGGCCAACTCCCAGAGGCTCTGGCCTTCTCCCTGCTCTTCTTATGGGTTTATATATTTGGGTTGTAGGAGACTTTTTTTTTTAATGAAGGAATAAACCCCTGTTTGTTGTCTGAGCCCTGTCTCTTTTGGTTTTGAAAATGTAGGGCATCCCTACAGGACACAGACACGCTGGGGGCATGTTTGTCTTCAGAATGTCCTAGAAGAACCCGGGCTTTAGAGCAGCACCAAGCTGGACATGATTCCAAGCTCTATCACTTATTAATTTGCGGGGTCTTGGGCAAGTCACTTGCCTGTCTGAGTCACAGTTTTCTCATCTATAAATAGGCCTAAAAATAATCTGTCTCACAGGTTCTTTTCTATCAAAGGTTAAAATAGATCCATGTGGGCTTCCCTGGTGGAGCAGTGGTTGAGAATCCGCCTGCCGATGCAGGGGACACGGGTTTGTGGCCCGGTCTGGGAAGATCCCACATGCCGCGGAGCGGCTGGGCCCGTGAGCCATGGCCGCTGGGCCTGCGCGTCCGGAGCCTGTGCTCCGCAGCAGGAGGGGCCGCAACAGTGAGAGGCCCGCGTACCACAAAAAAAAAAAAAAAAAAAAAATAGATCCGTGTACGTAAAGTGTTTTCCATGGTACCCAGTAGGAAAGAGAATTCAATAAATGATAGATTTGATTACTATATTATTATTCTGTTTTTCTTTTGTTATTCTTCTGATTCATCAGACTTAGGAGCCCTTTGAGGCCAGTCTCTGGCTTCTGAAGGATGCTGACCACCTGCCATTCAGATCTTTCTAAGCTGGCTTCTCAGGGAAGGAGACACTACCTCCTCCTATTACTTTATATTTCCTCATTCCCATAACAGAAGTGAATATCCCCATGACCTCAAAGGCCTGTTTTAAGATCACTGAGGCTTGAGAACGCTTAGGAAGAAAAGTTTAAGACTTTTCATTGTCGCTCTTTTTATCCTGTACTCTTTGCTCACCTTTTATTTCACTGTGTGAAAGAAACAAAATGAATGCTTTGCCCCCTCTCTTCCAGGAAGACAGAGAGACCCTTTTAGAGATTTCTCATTTAGAGGAAAATGAATCTAAAAGTGGGGGCAGCCTCCTTTTTTCCCCTTATTCCCCCAGCATTTCCTCTGGAACATCACTGGTACAAAATGCAAACTTCAAGAAGAACCATCTCTGAGGTCTCTGTTTTGAAATATCAAGCACTAGCAACACTTCCCTGATGAAACCACAAGGGTTTTGATCAACATGCTGATTGGTGTATAGATCTTCTAAAATCATTAGGGGGACTTCCCTGGTGGTCCAGTGGTAAAGAATCCACCTTGCAATGCAGGGGACACGGGTTCGATCCCTGGTCAGGGAACTAACATCCCACATGCCGCGGAGCAACCAAACCCGCCTGCCACAACTACTGAGCTCGCAGCGTCTCAGCTAGAGCCCACATGCTGCAAACTACAGAGCCCACGCGCTCTGGAACCCACACATCCTGGAGCCTGCGTGCCACACTAGAGAAGAGAAAACCCGCTGCCACAACTAGAGAGAAGCTGCGCACCACAACGAAGAGCCCACGCGCTGCAACGAAAGATCCTGCATGCCTCAACAAAGATCCCATGTGCCACAACTAAGACCCAGCACAGCCAAAATAAAAATAATAATAAAATAAATCTTAAAAAAAGTAAAATCAGTAGGGTTGGACGTTAGGGAGGAGGCTGCCCCACTGAGAGCATTCTTTCTCTTACCAAGAATAAATGCATTTGTGTACTATTCGAGTTGGTCCCCCATTAGGATCAGCGCAAAGCTCTCTGAGGGAAAGCTTGGGGGAAACTGTTCAAAGGAAATCCCGCCCTAATTCTAACCCACTGCAGAGAATCCATCACTTTGGGACATCTTTCCTCTCAGCCTCATAAAGTAGGACTGCTTGTCAGTAATTCACTTATTCATTCAGTAACTGCTAATTGAACATCTACTCTGTGCCTGGTCCTCTGTCATGTGTGGGGATAGGGAAATGAGTCTGGAAGAGATCTCCACGGCCAAGAACTCACTCTCTGGGTGGGATAATGAGACTACATACAAAGAACTCTAAGGCATAGTTTAGAAAATCCACTGTGCCACGAAAGGGGTGCAGACAAAATATCGTAGGAGTCCAGAAAAAACAAAGATTAGTTCAATTTTCAAGAGTAGGGAGGAGAAAGGATAGGATCAGGAAAATTGTGCCTTAAAAGCTAAAGCTGGATTTGTCCTTGCAGAGATTGGCTGGGGGAGGAAAAGAGCTTCCAGGTGGAGGAACAGGCAGAGCTCAAAAGTGTGGGACCCAAGGGCACATTCAGGAACTAGAGACATTGCACCGTCCATCGAATTTTCAAACAGGAATGAACTCTGAGAGATAGGGACCTTCCCCACCCATAGCCTCAGCAGTTAGCAGTCTTGTTTGGAGCCACCTTCCTGCTCCTGGTTAGATCCCCGAAATGCTGACCTATTTCCAAAGTACACAAAGCTCCACCAGGAGCTCTGGGAAGTCCAGCTGGCTTGGACCAGCATGAGACTTGGTCCTTGCCCTCGCTGGGCTCATAGACCTGCTTCTTCATCCTCTGCTCTCCCAGGACATAGTGTTAACATCCTTTTTACTATATGAAAATTATTTACAGGTATTACATTATTTCGCCTACCTACATATGTAATTCCAAAAAAGCAATGATGCTCTTCAATAATATAAAAGAGAAATAAAGGAAAATAATTTATAATAAAACAGCATGTATTTCAATATGTAAATGCTTAAAAGAAGCTTACACTAGCAGTTATAAGAGGTCAGAAGTTTTCATCTACATATAGAATTACTGTAAATGCAATCACTATAAAAGCAGAACAACATAGCTGTATTTTGTGGAGACTCAAGTACCACAAGCAGTGTTGCCATCAGTGGATGCATTTTCTGAAATGGTGAAAAACTCTTGGGCAAAGGCCATGCTAAACAAAGTATAACTGTCCTTTTTTATTTTTTAACAATGGTTGTTGCATTCCTGGGAAATTCTCCATATGTTAAACTGTGCAAAGATTACTTAGTGTCTATATGTAAAACAGTTAAGTCTGAGCCTTGGATAATTATAAACAAGTTGTTAACCCTGAATGTCCAGTGGAACATCACAAAATTTTGTGAACTGTGGTGTAATTATTCATTGCCTGGGACTGTCCTGTGCATTGCCCCTTGCACAGTAAATGACAATAGTCCTCTCCAATTAATGTGATCACTGGTCCCCACCCAAACATTTCCAAAATGCCTCCTAGCGGCAATGCCATCCCATTGAGAACCACTGGTTTAGAGCTTACTGGAGGAGGGAAGGTTCACACCCCAAAAGACAATCATATCTGGGCTTCCCTGGTGGCACAGTGGTTGAGGATCTGCCTGCCAATGCAGGAGACACAGGTTCGAGCTCTGGTCCGGGAAGATCCCACATGCCGCGGAGCAACTAAGCCTGTGCGCCACAACTACTAAGCCTGCACTCTAGATCCTGCGAGTCATAACTACTGAGCCTGCATGCCTAGAGCCCGTGCTTTGCAACAAGAGAAGCCACTGCAATGAGAAGCCCGTGAGCCACAACTACTAAGCCTGTGCTCTAGAGCCTGTGTGCCTAGAGCCCATGCTCTGCAACAAGAGAAGTCACCGCAATGAGAAGCCCGTGCACCACAACGAAGAGTAGCCCCCGCTCGCCGCAACTAGAGAAAAGCCCACGCGCAGCAGCAAAGACCCAACGTAGCCAAAAATAAATAAATAAATAAATTTTTTAAAAAAAGACAATTATATCATAAGTAGTCATTTATTAAATGTCAAATCAGTCATGCAGAATAGACATCAAGTACTATTCAAAAAAGGGCAAGAAAACGGGTTTCAACTCATCAGGAAATTCTTCACGACTAAGCATGGTTTAAGAAAAAGTATAGACTCTGCATCAGACTCTGGGGTGAGAATTCCAACTTTGACATTTACTCCCTGCATGAATTTGGGTAAGTACTTTAACTTCACCGAGCCTCCTTTTGCCCACCGGTAGAATGGGAATAATGATACCTACTTTGAAAAGTAAGTAGAAAGGATTAAATGAGGTTATGTATGTAAAGTATCTGGGAGAATACATGGTTCATGGCAGATGTTCAACAAAGAGTAGCTGTTAGGGGCTTCCCTGGTGGCGCAGTGGTTGAGAGTTCACCTGCCGATGCAGGGGACATGGGTTTGTGCCCCGGTCCGGGAAGATCACACATGCCGCAGAGCGGCTGGGCCCATGAGCCATGGCCGCTGAGCCTGTGCGTCTGGAGCCTGTGCTCCACGGCGGGAGAGGCCACAGCAGTGAGAGGCCCCTGTACCACCAAAAAAAAAAAAAAAAGAGTAACTGTTATTGGTATAAAGGAAGAATAACTTCAGTTGGCCTTTGAAGGATGGCAGGGGTGGGGGAGGGAAGGTAGGCAGAGTGTGACCAAAGCCTGGAGGCGGAAATATCTATGGTGGGCTTTGCAGTAAATAGTTCAGTGAGTCTGGCAAAGAGGATGAGAGTGGGAGGCATGATCAGCAAAGTGGGCACCTTTAAGAGGGTGCAGCCTTGAATGTGCGGCTAAGGAGGCTAGCATTTATTCTTTTTTAAAAAAATTAATTAATGTATTTATTTGTCTGCGTTGGGTCTTCGTTGCTGCGCGTGGGCTTTCTCTAGTTGCAGAGAGTGGGGGCTACTCTTCACTGCGGAGCGCGGGCTTCTCTTGCTGCGGAGCACAGGCTCCGGGCGTGCGGACTTCAGTAGTTGCAACGCACGGGCTCAGTAGCTGTGGCTCGTGGGCTCTAGAGCACAGGCTTAGTAGTTGTGGCGCACGCACTTAGTTGCTCTGCGGCATGTGGGATCTTCCCGGACCAGGGCTCGAATCCGTGTCCCCTGCCTTGGCAGGCGGATTCTTAACCACTGCACCATCAGGGAAGCCCCTAGCATTTATTCTTGTTGGCTAAGAAGACAATGAACGTGGAGCAGTCCTAGACACAACCTAGGTTAGAACTGAGTGCAGACGAGCCCAGCAAGAGCTACAGTCCTCACTGTGCTAAAGAGCTCTGTTCCGCACCACGTGCTTCTCCCAATGCTCTATGCCTCAGCTGAAGTGAACCGAGGTGGCCTTGGCCTGGAGAGCAGCCTGTCCGGTAAGCTGTGACTTATGCTTAAAAAACTTGTGAGCAAAACTGAGCTGTGCCAATCCAGATTCTTCTTTTCGGAACAAGAACAAGACAGTAGCTGCTAGAGCTGAGCAGAAAGGTCTTGAGGTAGACTTGGGGCTGTGGTGTCTGCTTGGGACCATAGGTACCCTGAGGCTAGGAGGATGCCGCAGGATAGAGAGCAAGGAACCTGGATCATACATGGACAGAAGCAGCAACATTATTGTGAGAAATAAGAGAGAGACTGAGAGAGCAGCTACCTGAGGCACTGGTGGTTTTCTGGTTCCAGATTCAGTTTCTGTACATCCTTGCAAAAACCCCCCTTTCCTTAAAGTTAGTTGAATGGGTTTATGACTTTTAGTTACCCAAACTTCTCTACACACAGCGGTGTTTATCTCTTCTAGGGTTTCTTGGATAAAGTGATTTCAAGCCTTCAGAAAGTCTTATGCATATTAATATCTCAATTTTGGAAACAGCCTAGCAGTGGAGGGGATATGCCAAGTTACCATCTATGACACTCTAAGAAAGACGAAGAATAGCTTCTGATTGAAGAATGTGATAATAAGCCTTACGCTTTTTAAAAAAATTTTTTGCCACGCCTCGCGGCATGTGGGATCTTAGTTCCCCGACCAGGGATCGAACCCATGCCCCCTGTATTGGAAGTGCAGAGTCTTAATGACTGGACCGCCAGGGAAGGCCAAATAAGCTTTATGCTTAATGTCCCCTCTCTCAATAAAATTTCTACTAAAATTATCAAAGAAAATCAACTACTATAGGGGAAAAATCCAATTTATCACTGGAAGCTAGGGAAACTCACATGCCAGCAATTTTAAGAAGTTTCCTCAGATTTTAACACAAGCAGTACCATTTGTCTGGAGGGAGCACCAATATGCCATGAGTTGTCAATGGAAGAAACCCCAGTGGAACCCAAACAGCAATCCCTACCTTGCAGGATTTCTTGGGGGAAATTAGTGCAGGAAGTCAAATTTCAAGCTTCCTAAAGCCTCTAGAAGGGCAGAATGCTATAACGCAAAAGGAATGGGAATCTCGTTGCAACAGACCATACCTGACATGGATGGATGGTTGGTCAAAACACACAAAGGACCTGCCAAAGGTAGATCCTAGCAAGAGCAGTCCTGCAACTTAGAGAAGAGAATGGGTGAGGTAAATTCAGCTATACCCAAGGAAGAAACATCTTACACACAAAAGTCAGTAGCCCTGCTTAGACACTGCTGGTGTGGCTGCTTCCTCCTACCCCAGGAGATGAAGTGATTTCTCTGATCAGTGAGTGACAGAGACTGTGGGTTGCCCCTCACAGCCATTCTCCTCCTCTTTCTAAGTAGTGAAATGTTTAGTGGGGCACATGACTGCTTAGAATAAAATGTTCATTTCCCAGCCTGCCTAGCAGGTAGGATTCAGTCCTGGCCAATGGAATGTAAGTGGAAGTGTCATGTGGTAGCTTCCATAAACTTCCCTTAGTTTCTTCTTTCCCCTTTCCTCCATCCTGCTATCTGGAATGTGGGTGTGATGGCTGGAACTCTATCTTGAACAATGGGCATAGGAAACACACCCTTATGATGGCAAAGCTAGAAGGAGCCTGAGTCCCTCAGGACTTGGAGAGAGGTGCCTTACCAACCCTGGATTGATTGTCTTCAGATCTTTACATATGAAACAAACAACCTCTCTCTCATTTAAAATACTGTTATTTCTTATCTCGGATACAGTCCAACCTAATTCTAACCGAGTCAAGAAGCAACACTACAGTAAATCTGAAGTGTGTACTTTCCCTTTCATCTGAATTTAAAGCGGTATATAAAGGTCACACATAATCAATCATAGAAACCTCAATACTGGACAAACAGAGGCTTCACACTGTAAGGATGAGCAAAAGGAAAGAATTCTCTGGATACGTAGCAATATTAAGCAATTCCAAAGAAAGGGCCAATATGAAGTATGAGAAGATATAAAGACCTAAAAACAAAAGAGAACTATAGAAACGTCTCCGATTTGTACTGTCAATGAGCTCTAGAAGCTATTGCATCTATAAACCAGGATCAAATTAGCAACAAAAGGGGAAAAAACCTACACAGAGGAAAGTCTTCTTAAACAAGGAAGGTACAACTAATGAATTTCAGAATGTAGCGAAGGCAATAAACTGCAGCAGTCTGGGTATGCCTGGTTACTCCCCTGGCACATTCCAAGCTTTCACTATTCTTCCTCATGGTTACAACACAATCCATCCTACTCTTTCCAACATCTGACTTAACCTATTTCACCAAGAATATTAAGTATATTAGGTATGAAACCCCGCGAACTTTTCTCTATATACCTATAGCTCATCTCCATGTGCCTGCACTCTCACCAAACCACCCTCTCATCTAACAGGAAGATGGATCTTTTCCCATTCTTAGGCCAATCTATCCCTGATCACTTCCTTTTCTGATTTCTCTAAGATCAGGACCTTGTTCTTCCTCTCTCCCCTATATTATTACCCTCTCGTTCTTTGCCAGACCCTCCTGTGCAGATTACCAATATGTTCAAATCACCCATCTTTATAAAAATCCTTCAATTATTCATCCTCTACTAGTACCAGCATCTCCTGTGCGACATGGTCCTCAAAACAATAGATAGCACTCACTACCTCTATTTTCTCACCTCCCAAGCACTCATTTTTAAATAAGCTGCTTAGATAAGTTGTTAAATGAGTTGGTTTTCCTTGTTATATGTTAGTAATAAAAAGTTTGAAAAATGTAAAAAAAATCATCCATAGATCTGTGACTTAGTAACAACTGAGTGAATCTTTTGGAGATTTTTCTATCCATCTTGTCTTTACACATCGAAATAGAAAATTGAATCTGACTCTAATTATAATTTCATAGGCTTTTACTCACTTTATAGAATATTTTGCAATTTTTCTATATCAAATTTTCTTTAAAAATACATTCATTTAAACAAAAACTTGCACATGAATGTTCATAGCAGCACTAGTCACAATAGCCAGAAGGTGTAAACAACCCAAATATTCTTCAACTGATGAATGGATAAACAAAATGTGTTATACCCATACAAGAAATATTATTCAGTCATAAAAAGGAATGAAATAGTGTCTATGCTATAGCATAGACAAATCTTGAAAATGTTAAGTGAAAGAAGCCATACACCAAAGACCACATATTATATGATTCTATATATATGAAATGTCCACAAACAGGTAAATTCATAGAGATAGAAAGTAGATTAATGGTTGCCAGGGGCTGGGGGAGGGGCAATGAGGAGTAAGGGCTTAATGGGTAGGGTTTTTTTGTGTGGGAGTGATAAAAATATTCTGGAATTAGATGAGGATGATGGTGGCAAAACATCGCAAGTGTACTAAATGCCATTATTGTACGTACACTTTATAACGGTTAAAATGGTTCCCCTTAGAAACAGATAAGGGACACAAATACCAAATTAAATCATTAATGATTCATTCATATGTTATGATTCATTAATACACAGTTATTCTTTAGCAGGGACCTGTGAAAATTGGACATGGAGAAGGAAGTTTTAAGATGGAAAGGCAGAGGGAATTCCCTGGCAATCCAGTGGTTAGGACTCTGCTCTTTCACTACCGAGGGCCTGGGTTCAATCCTTGGTCAGGGAACTAAGATCCCACACGTAGCATGGTGAAGCCCAACATAAAATAAAATAAAGTGAGGAGGCAGAGAACAGCGGGAAAAAGAACCTCCTTGTAGTCACCCACAGTGAGTGCATTTTGGCACCTACATGGCAGGTTACCAAAGAAATGGATGGAAAAAGGAAGAGAGGTTGGAGCAGAGGAAGACTTTGGTTTACTTCTCTATATTCATAGTACAAGTCCCACAAGTGGCTTGGAGAAGATGGTAGAGAAAGTATAAGACACTGACGTGAACTGTAAACTACTGAGGAGTCCATCGCTGTCTTTTTCATTCATTACTGTATTTCCCAGGGCCGGCACAATGCCAGCTACATAGTAGGTGCTCAATAAACTTTTTAAAGAAATAAATGGAAATTTCATGGCTTCCTAGTCATAATATTTGCTTGTAAAAAACAGAAACTTTGTCAAATTAACTAAGTTTAGTACGAGGATAAAGAGGAATTTCCCACAAACCAACTATAGAATGTACAGCAAGGTCTCATGAGAACAATTATCCATTCTTTTCCTCTACCTGGAGCCCTGTGGATCTCTCACCTTGACTCCTTTGTCTATATCTAACCTACTCTTCTCTTCCTCTTTATGGATTAGTTTCCTCTGCTAAGATTTTAGTTTCTATTCTCCCAAAATTCTACCTGCTTGAGGCTCTGGGTAGCCATGCTGACTACCCTACATGCCTATAGCTCGGATGACCAACACTGCCAGCTGATTCAATCTCTACCTAAATTTCAACTTCCAGGACAGACTCTGATTAGCTAAGCTTGATCCAGGTGTCTACATAAGAAAAGTGGCTGTGACCAGGCTGGAATCATGCAGTTCTTTGGGCTCCCTCTTCTAGGCTGTGAATAAGACAGGTTTTCTAAAATGGATCATTGTTTGCGGAGGAAACGGTGATGCTATGACTTGGGTAAGAACAGAGTTAAGGGAATTGCTTTCCACCCTCTGAAGCTTTGGGCTACAGTCCATGGTCCTATGAAAATGTATTTAGGATATAAAATGACCATATAAATACCATGAGCACGATGCTCCAATGATCCATCTGCTTTTCAAGCCACTAGTTCAAAAGACAGAGATCAAGCTATAAAGCTAATCACTTAGTCATGACACATACTGTGGCATTCCCTACGCTTCTAATAATTAGCATCTCCTCTCTGTTTCCCATGGGCACTCTCAAGACTATTAGGGTCCACAGTCAGCCAATGATCAAAGTCAGAGTCCTTCCCTGACAGAGAAGTGCAAATAGCAATCACCTTTCTTTTCTTTTTAATTGAAGTATAATTGACCTATAACACTATGTTAGTTCCTGGTGAACAACATGGAGATTTGGTATTTCTATACATGACAGAATGATCACCATGATAAGTCTAATTACTATCTGTCATCACACAAGTTATCATAATATTATTGATTGTATTCCCCAGGCTGTGCATTCATTCCTGTGACTTACTTGTTTTGTAACTGGAAGTTTGTACCTCTTAATCTCCCTCAACTATTTCACTCATCCCCTCCCCCCCCCCCCCTCTGGCAACCACCTGTTTGTTCTCGGTATCTATGAGTCTGCTTCTGTGGTATCACATTTGTCATTTGTTTTGTTTCTTAGATTCCACATAGACGTGAAATCATACAGTATTTGTCTTTCTCTGACTTATTTCACTTAGCATAATACCCTCTAGATCCACCCATATTGTTGCAAATGGTAACATTTCTTCTCTCTTTTTTTTTTTTTTTTTTTGCAATCCCCCTTCTGAAACTTCCAGGACTCCAACCTTCTAGCAACAGGCATAGAAGCACATAGGAAACAATGTGTTAATTTGGATTAATCAGCTATGTTGAGGCAGGAAAAACAGTAGCTTTCTGCAGAGTCCACTTGGGGCTGATGGCCTGGAAGGGTCTTCAGACTCTTCAAGGGTCCTCTAGTGGCCTGAGGGGACAAAGCTACCTCCCAAGCCCCATCCTGTTCTTGAGGAGCAGGTCACAATGGAAGAGAATTTTTTTTTTTTTTTTTTTTTTTTACCATTTGGGCCGCATGCAAAAGTTTAACACATATCAAGTTACAAAGTTAGACCTAGAAAAAATAACCTACATATAGTATATTTTAATATTTGCTTGTACATATTGTTATAACAACAGTTGATCAAAATCCAAGTTGAACAGTTAAGAAAAAGACTTGCATTTCCTTCATTCTGGTATTCTGCACTATATTCTAATTAGTGTGACGATAGAACCCTCAAAAGTCATCATGTGGACTAAATTTTTTATTTATTATTGAAAGCCCCTAATGTCAAGTTTATATCATATTAGTTTCCAAAACGTCTATAATCTATTGCTTTGTGTCTAAAAACCCTAGGTAGTCTGGGATAGAGTTTGGTCCTGGAAAAAAAGATAAATTCCAATTCTTGCCTCAAAATACTTTTTTTTTTTTAATTCTTTTTTAAATCTTTAAAGGTCCAGACTGTTGGTTAACTTGAGAGAGCGCCGGAGTTGATTGACAGTATCTATCATAGGCAATGAACTCCACTCCAATGTTGCCTTTATGCTGGTGTGTCAAGTTGTTCAACTGTGACCCTTCCATCTGTTCCAGCTAATCTGAAAGTCATTTAGACCGGCTTCCCCATTCATTTGAAACACAGCACATTCTCCTGTTAACACACATATGCAAAGTTGTCTGCTGTCAGCAACCTATGGGGTTGTTTTTGAAAAGTCTCACTTACAACATCTGTATAAACATTTACACAACAGAAAATCCATTTATTGCCTATTACTGCCTCCCTAACTTAATTTTTTCAGACACTTCTAAGTATAGGGTCATTCTGAATAGACATTTAGTGGTTTACCTCCCCAAATTAATTTTTAAGCAGGAATGGTCACTTGACTTTGACATTTCCAAAAAAGCATTCTGTGTTATATGTTAAGAATTCCTGAGAATTCATGATCTTATTTTCAAGGATTCAGTTACAGTTGAAAATCTTTTTTTTTAAGCAAGTTTAGGAGGAAGTAGTCAAGTTCATCAGATCTACTAAATCGGAATCCCTGGGGTGGGGCTCTGGGAATGTGTACATTCAAAAAGTCCTCCAAGCGATTTTGAGAATCAACCAGGTTCAGAAACAACTGGTCTGATTTACTTATACTTTACTAAGATGCCTGGTAATGCATGATTCTGATTTCTTATTTGTATGACTTGTACAATCCTAATAAATAAATTACTTAGCTAAAGGTAAAAAAACAAGTATAATAAAATAAACAGGAAAGCTTATTTGAGTGATTTACAAGGGTGTTTCCTTGCATTATGTGTAAATTGAAACTGCATTTGGATGTAACACAATAGAAATGCTCATACTAAATGAATTAAGAACTCCTTTGGTCCAGAACTTTAACAAAATTGCTTTGCTTTATTTTAACCTGATTCCTTCTCTGTACTCTGTCCAGATTTACACTGTATTTCTCAGGTCTGGCCTCAACCCTGACATTGAATCTCTGTGTGACCTTGAGTGAGTTACTTCTCCTGAGACTTAGTTTATATGAGGGAATCAGAGAAAATGGTTTCTAAAGTCTCTTCTAGCTCTGACAGTGTCTGGGTACCTAAAACAAGTTCTAGACATCCTTTTCTCCTGATAAAATCACCTCCAGCCTAGAACGTTATCTCCAACCAGACACAATTAGGGGGCCACAAAGGTACCAATTTATCAGAGTATTTTAGGAAAGTATTTCTGAGGTTCAGGAGCTTAAGGGACTACCCTTTGTGAAATGTTCCTAGAATTTAAAATTTCGGCCCTAGCTCCAAAAGATTTTTTTCATTGATCTATTCACAAAATGTTGCCACTCTCTTTCTTGAGGTTATATCCAAACTTCAAAGGTTCTTTTCGTTACATTTGTTGTGTCTGTCCTTCCATATCCGCATCTCCTCTTCATTTTTGTCTCTAACCCTGTTGGCATGGTTGAAAGAACATATAAGACTTCCAATGAGTTATGTGATTTTGAACAAACCATTTAATCTCCTCAAGTTTTCGTTTTTTTTTCATCTGTAAGAAATAATATCTGAGTACAAAAGAAAACAAGTCTTAAGTACAAAAGAAGATAAGTGAGAGATAAGCACTTTCTAAACTGTAACTTGGTATACAGGTGTCATTATTATTATCTTTATTACAGCTATTACTCCTGCTGCTGCTGCTCAGAACTTGGTCATCCTCTGCATCACTAATTGTGAGTAAAGTACCATCTAATAAATTTGTTTTGGGACACCTATGGAGAAAAATGGAAGGGAGTTGGAAACACGTGTACCAAAAGCTCTTAAATTTTTGGTACCATAATTTGACTTCTAAGAACGTATCAAATTATATATCCTATTTTTGCATAAAGACGTTCATCAAAGCGTATCTGCAATAGCCCATATTAAAACCAATCCAATGTCCATGAGTAAATCATTATCTAGCCATCATTGAAATGCTACACAGCCATTGAAAATGGTGTGCTGGAAAAATATTTAATGACTTAGGAAATGCTCAAACTACGTAGTAAGGAGTAAAAATAAAGCACGACGCAAACTTGCATTTAAGTATAATTGCAATTTTATGGCAAAATATATTATCTAAATATATAGTAAAGAAGAAAGACACAAGTATTTACAGTGACTGTCAACAATAGGGGTATAGATAATGTCTGTTTTCTATTTATCTCTGTGTTTTGCAAATTTTCTTTTTAAAATGTTTTTTTTTTTAACTGCAGCACTCCCTTCCCAAATTTCAAATCACATATTCATTCAGCCAACAAAACATTTGGAGAATCTCCTGTGCATCTTTTCCCTCTGCTGGACATGGTGGAGACATGAAGGTGTGAAGAATGATCATAGGCTTCTAGGACCCTACAGTCTAGAAGGAAAAATTGTTCCTTATACAAAGCCAGGCAGTAATGACAAAAGGATCCTTAGAACAGTACAAATGAGCTGCCATAGAAGTTAAGAGAGGAAGTTTCTCTGAGGATGTAACAGATAAGCTGTTTATTAAATCCCACAAGAATTACTGTTGCGGTAATAAGCAGTTGGCAGAAATACTTTAATATGATTAGAGTTTGCACATGCTATACCTTCTCATCAGGAAATAGAAAGCGTTTTAGTTTAGGTTTTATTTACTGGAATGCTCTTGTCAAATTAGGCCCCACCCTGGGGAGCCCCATATTTGTCAAAAAAAAAAAAAAAAGATAAAATTAAATGCATCAGCAATCCATTCTTAGGAGGTGAAATACCCAACAAAGAATCTGAAGAGTCTTCAAGTAGCACAAGGTCACCAAAATCATGAGGGCACCAGGATTCTTCTAGCTACTCCCACTTGGTCCCCTAAACTCAGGAGTACAACTCCAGATGCAAATAGGCAGGTGTCAATGTGAAGAAGAAAAGAACACTTTCCATCTAGAGCCCAAAATTCTCTACCTAAGGGAGAAAATAAATATAGTCAGAGTCTATGATGTTGGACCCCACAGTAGAAATACAAATAAAACTGTCTACAGAGCTATCCCATCTTCCACTTTCAACGGCACCATTCTCTATTTGTGAATAGGTTAGAGTTAGAATATTCCATTTAGATGAGTACTTTATGTCTAAAGCATGATTGGTCATGAACTTCAACTGCTTACAGTGGCCAGGCAGGCCATATAGATGTGTGAACCGGACAGATATAAGACACCGATGCACTGACGTGGTGATGCCATGCTAAACTGGAGAGTACATGTTTCACCTAATGGCATACTATTTAAAATATAAAAAGCACCATCCCAACCCAATATTTCACATCTGTAAGCCGGATCTGCCCCTCTATCCTGTAGCCAGTTTGTGCCCTGCAGAGAATGGCCCACAGAAAAGCGTATTCACCAGCCCATTATTCACGCTTCCAGATAAGGGCTGGTTGGTTTCCCAACCACTTCTCCTTCCCGTTCCTGGAAATGATTCCTCCTCAGTGAGGAATCTAGAATAACGAGAAGCTGAGAGATGGCCCCGTGTGAGCAAAGAGTCAAACAGAGCATGAGCTTTAACAAGAGGAATGTAAATGGTGAGGGAAATCATAGTGAAGCCAGCAAGGAATTGAATCAGGAGTTACTGGTGCCCCCAGATCATGAGAGAAACACACCAGTGGTCCTCAGTGGGGACCATTTTGCCCCCAGGGGCCATCTGGCAATGTCTGGAGATATTTGGGTTGTCACAACCTTGGGTGGGAGTGGGGGATGGCATGTCACTGGCATCTAGTGGGTAGAAGTCAGGAATGCTGTTAAACATCCTACAATGCATAAGGACAGTCCCACACAACAAAGAATGTCAACAGTGTGACATATGAAGTGAGGCAGATATTTAAATTGAGTGGTTAGGACAGAGATCTTTGGAGATGACATGTGTGGTGAAATCTGGTTGATCCAGAGGAACAGTCTTCCCCAGGAAGATCTGAGGGCAGAGTGGGCCAATCAGGGAAAATTGCAGGAGCAAAGGTACTAAGGTAGGAATGAGCATGGTGTAGTATCTTTCTCCACAACCTCACCAGTACTTCTTATCTTTTGTCTTTTTGATAACAGTCATCCTAACAGGTGCAAGGTTTATGGTTTTGATTAGCATTTCGCTAATAATTAGTGATATTGAGCACCTTTTCACATACTTGTTGGGTATTTGCATATCTTCTTTGAAGAAATGTCTATTTAGGCCCTTTGCCCATTTTTTAATTGAGCTGTTTGCTTTTTGCTATTGAGTCGTATGAGTTCCTTATATATTTTGTATGTTAACTCCTTATCACATATATGCTTTGCAAATATATTCTTCCATTCTGTACATAGCCTTTTCATTTTGTTGATTGCTTCTGTAGTTCTGTTTATTTTTGCTTTTGTTGCCTAGGCTTTTGGTGTCATACCCAAAAACATCATTGCCAAGACTGATTTTAAGGAGCTTTTTCTTTGTTTTGTTCTAGTAGTTTTATGGTTTCAGGTTAATACATTTTAGTTTAAGTCTTTAATCCATTTCAAGTTAATTTTTGTGTGTGGTGTAAGATGAGGGTCCAATTTCATTCTTTTGTTTATGGAGTGTTAGGATGCAAGGATGATTCAACATAGGCAAATCAACAAATGTGATACATCACATTAGCAGAATAAAGGATAAAAATCATGTGATCATCTCAATTGATGCAGAAAAAGCATTTGAAAAATTCAACACCTTTCCATGATGAAAACTCCCAACAAATTAGGTATAGAAGGAATGTTCCTCAACATAATAAAGGCCATATATGACAAATTCACAACTAACATCATAATCAACAGTGAAAAGCTGAAAGCTCTTCTTTTCTTTTTTCTTTTTTTTAGCTTTTCTTCTAAGATCAGGAACAAGACAAGGTAACCACTGTTTCACTTTCATTCAGCATAGCACTGGAATTTTGTAATGTATTTAAATGTTGAATCACCATGTTGTACACTTGAAACTAACATAGTATTGTATGTCAACTACATTAAAAAAAAGAAAAAAAACCCATAATACTGGAAGTTCTAGCTAGAGCAATTAGGCAAGAAAAAGAAATAAAAGCCATCCAAATTGGAAAGGAAGCAGTTAAATTATCTTTGTTTGACATGATCTTACATATAGAAATCCCTAAAGACTCACTAAAAATTTGTTAGAACAAATAAATGAACTCAGTAAAGTTGCAGGATACAAAATGAACATATAAAAATGAGTTGTGTTTCTATATACTAAGAACAAACAAGCCAAAAAAGAAATTTTTAAAAATCCCACTTACAATTGCATCAAAAAAATAAAATATTTAGGAATTAATTTAACCAAGGAGGTAAAAGATCTGTACACTGAAAACTCTAAGACTTTGATGAAAGAAACTGAAGAAGACACAAATAAATGGAAAGATCCTGTATTCATGGATTAGAAGAATTAGCATTGTTAAAATGTCCATACTACCCAGAGTGACCTACAGATTCACTGCAACCCCTGTCAAAATTCCAATGGCATTTTTCGCAGAAATGGAAAAAAAAAATCCTGAAATCCATATGGAACCACAGAAGATCCCAAATAGTCAAAGCGATCTTGAGAAAGAAGAACAAAGCTAGAGGCATCATACTTCCTAATTTCAAACTATATTACAAAGCTAAAGTAATCAACCAGAAATGGGACTAGCACAAAAACAGACACAAAGACCATGGAACAGAATAGAGAGCCCAGAAATAAACCCACGCATAAATGGTCAACTAACATTTGACAAGGGCACCAAGAATACTCAATGGGGGAAGGATAGTCTCTTCAATAAATGGTGTTGGGAAAACTGGGGTATGGCCTTAAAGGCCAGGGAGGGGCTCTGTCTCAAGCTCACCAAACCCATCTACTCACTCATACTTTGAATTCCTTAGGCTGAGCCACAGTCTGATATTCCAGAATGAAAGAGTAGGCTTTATATTTATTATGTCTCTCAAAGGGTCAACACAGAGGTCCTTCATTCTCCCGCTGAGGAGCATGACAGACAAGTATACCTCTGCCAGCAAACATGGTTTGATGATTTGGGGAAGGAAAGAGAAGACGGAGCTGCTAAAACTGCAGCAAACATCCCAAATTGATATCTTTTCACCTGTTGCCCCAGAGCAAGCACAGTAAGGGCTCTGTCACTACTGGTAGAACTGGGCGGAATTGCATTGGGTTGGCTCGCAATAGGATAATTACATGTCCTAGAGTTCCTGGGACAGCCCTGGCGTATGTCTGTTGGCCTAGCACAATTATTCATAGCATCCCCTTTCACTCTCACAATTGTCCCAGGGTGGATAATACATTATGTGCTCAGAAGCTCTAGGGTCCATTGGCCATAGGAGCAGGGCAGTCCCAGGGAACGTTAAGGGTGGTATCCGGATGAATTTCAGCCCCTCTCCACCTAGACTCTGCCTAGGGGGCAATGAGCCAGCCAGAACAACAGATGAGTAATCAGCCAGGCAGAGGAAAGATTCTCCTCACTATTTGCCACCAGGTCCCCAGTACAGCCACAGGGGATACTTACGGCTTTGTCTTTCAATCATTCCCACACCTTCTGGGAAAGCTCCCTGAGTGTGCTTAGGAAACCCCACCCCCCTCACTATTAAGCCAGGGGGCCTCAGGGACAAACGGGGGACCCAGGCTGGTCAATCACAGCATTTCAAATCCTTGGTCACAGGGGTGGGTTCAGGGAGAGACATGTGACCTAAGCCTGGCCAGTTAGAGTTCAACCCTAGATTGCCCATGTCAGAAAACCTGTCTCTGCTACAGGATACCTGACAACCTTGAAAATCAATTCCAGGATATTTTGGAAACTGGTTGAACTGCTGAGAAGTTAAGGGAAAGCCTGGTGTCCTTGGCAACTATCTTTCCACTATGAGAGGAAAGCCTACCTAAGAATGGAACTGACACAGAGGAAAGGCAGAACAGATAGAGCACTGAAGAGAAAAAGCTAAATCCTAAGGACAGTGTTTATTATTATTTTTTTTGGGCACTGCTACGTGGCTTGCAGGCAAGTTCCCCGACCAGGGATTGAACCCACACCCTCGGCAGTGAAAGCGTGGAATCCTAACCACTGGGACCACCAGGGAATTCCCCTAGGGACACTGTTTAAATACCTGTATCCAATGAGGCCCAAAGCTAGTATTTCCCTAAATTTTTAAGTTAGGGGTGTTAAACTACTAATTTCCTTTTTTTAAATTGAGTTGAAGTTGGATTTCTATCCCTTGAAAAATAACGAGAACATATTTGCATAACTGAAGGCAGATCTCGTGTCCCCCAGGGACAGTCCTCCTCCTATGCCATGGGTCCAGATCTCTACTCCTTTGGGGGTCTCCCAGAATACATTCCCACCCTACAATTATAAGCATTCCCATAACAGCCAGCAGGTATTAAGCATTTACTATAGCCAGGCAACGTGCTAAGCTCTTTACAGGCGTCATCTCATTGAATCCTCACAACAACTCTCTGGGATGGGTAGTATTATTATCTCCATTATACAGATGAGAAAACTGAGGCTTTGAAGAGTAAATAACTTCTTAGGGTGATGTAGATATTAAGTGATAGGTCTGCACTCATATCTTGATCTAATTGAATTCATCTCTATTCACTACTACATAACACTGCTTTTATGGCCTGGGACACTGGGTCTTCCATTACATATAGGAACTTGGGTAATAACTCTACACCATATTGCATTTGTACGGATGGCTACACAACACCAATACAATATCGGTGAGAAAACACTTTTCTGTTGTTTTAAGCCACCGAATTTGCAGTGGTTTGCTTCAGCAGCCACAGGAAACTAACGCAACTGCTGAGTCGTTTTGGATCTTAATTCCCTAAACCAATGAATAAATTATATCTCCCAACCTTAAGCTCCCAGCAATGTAAAAGATATCATGCCTTGATCTGGATCATGCCCTCTACATATATACTCATGTAACTGCTAAAATGTAGATCAGACACAGGACCATCTATTATATTGTCGGAATGGGACTCTGGTTTCAAAATAGGAATTACCAGACAAAAGGGGCTTCTTGGTTTAGTAAAGAAGTTTGGGAAATACTGGATTGAAAACATTTGTAAAAGCTTCTCTACTACAGGACTTCTCAGAGCCTTTAATATGCTGATGGACATTGTGAATCTCCAAGGAGGGATGTGATCTTCAGTGTTCACCAAGCTTATTTGATTACAATCATCCCGCCCCTGGGAAAGCACCTATAAGGACAAGTGTTACAAAGACCACAGTTAGGAGAAAAATATATCTGGCCCAACCAACTCACTGTACTGGTAACATAAGTTCAGAGCAGTTGCTCTGCCACAATCCCACTGCTGGTGGGGGCACATTCAGGTTATAACCCAGGCCTCCTAACATTTTGTCTGGTGTTCCTTCTACTGAACATGTTGAACATGTAAAAAAGGAAGCACTGAATGTCATCTTTAAACTGAAGGGAGGAGGTTCTCTAAAGACAACTTCATTGAAAGGAAACATTTTCTGCAGTGAGTTAACAGCTTATAGAATGCAGCAATGAGATATGAGGAAAGGTGGATTTTTCCTAGCTTTTGTTATTGGCATTGACCCTGAAGGTCCTTAGTCCTCCCCCAGAAGCTTAAGGGGCTTAGATCAAGGGCAGATTTTGAAATTGAATGTATTCAGATTAAGCAAAACCTTCAGTGAGAGGATTTACTCCCCACAAGCTGTTGCCAAGTTGGGGCTGTCCGGGCCAGGCCCATTTTCCTGAGCTGCAATCGACTGGTTCCCTGGTTGCTGGCAGCGTCCAGGCAGCCAGTTTCCTGGGACATTAAACATTCAGAGCTTCATCAGCCTCCTGGATCCTTCTCTATTTCTCCAGTATTTTTAGACAGGTTTTGGGTAGGCTGCAAATTTTCTAACAATTATCCAAGGAGATGATCCTGGGGAAAGTAGCCAGAGATTCAGAGTCTAGAAAAATGCTCCTGTCTTATCAGTTAGCATCTGACAAATCACAATGAGATTGTCCCTGGCAAGGAAGATATTTTGCCATGATAATCATCTAGAAGACAAAAGGCAGCTGGGAGCCCAGGATTTTAAGTAGTTGTTTATTTGGGGACTTTTCTTTTAATGCCATATTCCCCTGGTTTGCTGGATGCTCCTTTTATTCCTCAAGTCTGAAACATTACCACCCATTTTGAGAGTCCTGAATGTGGCAGACATAATTGTTGCCGAGTGGATTTTCTACTTCCGGGGATGTAACATTATCCACCTTCTATTTCAAACGTGCTCTGCCTTTAAGACCGAACTTCTCTAAGCATTTAGAAGGCCTCAAGTTTTTCTCTTTTGTGTCTATAATTTTAAAATAGCTTCTACTGCTTTTTTTCCTTATAAAAAGAATACACATTTGTTTTAGAAATGTTGGAAGTATGAAAAAAGCATAAGAAAAGAAAAGAAAAATCTTCTGTGTTCTCACCACTGAGAATATAAAGGTTATTAACATTTTGGGCTCTAAGTCCTTTTAGAGTCATTTTAAAATACCTTAACAGGATGCTGGTGAGCGTAAAGTTTGAGGTTAGTCCCTCTAATCCCCACAGGATGGAAGGCAGCCTCTGTGGTTCAGCCCTGCGTCAAGCACAGAGAACCAATCACCTATCACTTACTGAGCTACCATTTCAAGAAAATCATAGTTTGTCAGACTGGATGGGGTCTGAGAACCCCACTGAATAGGTAAGAAAACTGAGCACGAGAGAGTAACTAACTTCCCCATAATGCCTGGCATCTCAGAGGTAGAGCAGGGACCAAGAAAATCTTCTGATTCTCATTTTAGTGTTTTCTTTCCTCACTATACCAGCTGTGTCACTAGAGAAAGAATTATAAAATTCAATCTGAGTAAGAACATTTAGCTATGCCAAAACTCAAAGCATGAGGAATTTTTATGTACTAATGATTTGGCATTGTGGAGAGAGAAATAACCTCCACATAAATAGTAATTTCCAAAGTACTAAAGGTCAGCTTTTTAAGCACAAAGACTTGCATCTTAATATCAATATTAGCCAATTCCAGTGGAAATTATTCTACATATGCCTTTTTAAAGGCAGGTGCATTCACATTCATGACAGCAATATATGGGAAAATGAATGCCTGCACGTGGGCAAGATTGAAACATGACTCTGGGGCTATACATAAAGATGACAGTTACTGAGTTCCTTTTTCTATAAAGTTAAGTGCCTCATAAACACTGGCTATAGGCCTCAGATTAAAAAAAAAAAAAGACAGGCGCATGTAACAACACAATCTTTTCTTGATGACTCAAAGTCATGATTATGAGCATCAGTTTTTATTCTATGCCATGACACAGTGAGACCTTCTGGGATTGGTAAACTGTAAAACCCTGAATGGCTCCAGACCGCTAAGCTTTCATAGTGTTATGTTTGCTTTATATGGATTTTCTGTCTCCCCTTCACAATCAAGCTGTCAGCCATTATTTCTTGCTGCTTCCAGTATGTCCGAGATCCTCTCCTCGTTTGTTCCCCATCTGCTATGCTGCTTCTAATCTTTTATGGCTGGAGAAGCGGATATCCATGTGTGTTAGAAGTATTTGTAACATACGAGTAATTAGGCTCTGAGTGAGTATTGAGGGGCTCTCTTAGTCATAAAGTTAGTGAGCAGACTTAGGGACACATACTTTTATTGCTCAGAAGCCTTCTTAAGTTTGTTTTCTCATAAGACTGGCAAATAAATAACACCCAGATAAATGATACAGTACAGTACTTAAAAAATAAATATAAACAGGATGAAGAATCCAGAAATCTTTTGCTGATTTTACGCACATCATTCTTTCCTTGGGAAGAGATCCAAATCTCCTAGCAACATAGTGCGTCCTGAGTTCTTATTTCCGTCATTTCTTTTAAATTTCTAAAATTTACTTTGCAACATAAAATTGGTCTTTTCTAATGCTAATGGAAACACAGCCAGCCGTGGCATCTCTCATGGGGGCCTGGCAAGTACAGAGGACAGGCTTCACTATGGGGGCTGTTTCCCAACCCCTCCCCGCCACTGCCTGACTCCCTTCCACCCCCAGCTGCTATCTTCCTCTCAAGTACAAAAGTTGCCAACGTTTTCACTTCTTCACTTGTTACTTGCGTATTTTTGAAAAGATTAAAACGGTTTTCCCTTAATTCAAACTTTAAAATTCCTTTAAATGATCAATAAGACTGATTTTCCTACCGTCTCCCAGTGTTTTCTCCCAGATTTAAAATTTCTAAAAATTTTATTGCCAAGAATAAACAAATAACTGAGATGGACTAGTAGGAAACTAATGCCCCAGCTCACATGATGCTGAAATCATTTTGAAAGCTACCATTAGAAATGGTGCTGCGGGAATGGCACAGGCTGTATAAGCCAAGCTGTTTGCAAAATTATGCCAAGAGGAGGAATGACTCAATGCAAGCACCTGCTGCGGAGTGATTATCAAATTATCCACAGAGTAACTATGATCCTGCAAGTTGACTTTCCTTCCCCTCCGGCCCCCCCATTCCATGGTCGTTTGTATTTACCAGTAAACACCCACAAACCCACTGCACTCTGCTAAACCAAAAGGCCAAATTAAACGACTCACACTGGAATTAATGAGGGGCTGTAATAAGAACAGCCCAGCCACATCTGAAGGAGACATTAACCATTTGCAAAGGCCTTCCACACACCGGATCTCACAGCTTGGAATAACTGCCCACTAAGCTGGTTTCCAGGGAAAGGTGCCACCGATGGGTTTTCCCAAAGAAAGTGCAAAACTTTAAAATAAAAACCGAAGTTAAGATATACCCTAACCATCCCTTCTACTTCATCCTGCCCCCCCCCACCACCACTTTTCTTTCCAGCTGTCAGTTTTTAAAGTGTATGTTTTAATTTTCCATGGTTGACCACAACCAAAGTTTTTTGAAAGGAGCATGGGATTCTATTCTTCTCTAAAATCTATATGCAGCCATGGATTACCACAGCTGGCCCTGGTAACATGTGCAAAGTCTAACTTACTATCTGAGGCTATTTCTAAGGCTATTGTGAGTGACATCAGGCCTGTTTCTGGCAAGAAATCCTCTAGTTGTAATGTATACCATCTTAAATGGTCTTTTTGTGATCAGGGTCTCTCTCTTACACAAATGCAGGGCGTATTTTCCCCGATGGGTGTCCCAAGGAGAGCTTGGGAAGAAATCATCATTATCAAGGCAGTTCACACAGACACACAGACTTGCTTGTTACCGTATTTAAAGAAGTGGCCACAAAGAAATAGTCATTGCATTTACAATGGGAGAAACCTAGTATGCATTTCCAAGGAATCACATTTTGGGGAGAATTACAGAATAATTACACATATGCTTAGATCACTAGCATTCAATGAAGCGGACAGTATTTTGAGGATTTAAGATGTTGGCGTTTTGGTCGTCTCTAAGAAACCGGGATAATTCAGACATTCAAATGCAAAACCACACCATTTGGAGAGTGTAATGCGGTCTGTTCTGGTCACTGTTACAAATTCGGAAAGGATTCCCTGGCTGCAGACATTAGAGGCACTTAATACTTAAATCTGTTTCCAAATGTAAAGCATAGAACAAAAGTGCTGGGCATTAATGAAACGTATCCTAACACTGGTGTGCTGACACATTTCATTAAAGTGTCACTTTGGGAGAGTAAAAAATAATGACAACAGCTTTGCTGTGTGCAACTTGATAAGGTCCTCAGAAGAAATATCATTAACTAATAACACATTAAACATCCATTTTAACACTATCAGGGTTTTCAGATCAGGCTGGAATTAATTTCATGCCTAGGATGTTGTCTATAACCAATTACTATAAATGAATCTCTTTTGTAGGTCTAAATACTGATTGTTTATTCCTGTTAGTTGTATTCAAACTGCCAGGAAATGAAGTATTCTTGGAAGTTACTGCAATGATCTTAAGAGAAAGATCTTAAAACATCAAATATCTTGTTTACTTGTAAATTAGTTATTTCCTGAAGGGATGTATTGTAAGCACTTTTGAAAATACACACCTTTATCATTTTTGTTGGGTCACTGGCAAAATACTTTTCTACTGCACTGTAAAAGTTAAAGTGGTCTTCTAAGCTCAAAAGGGTTTTTCCTTTTTTAATTAAAACAAATTGGATAAAAATAAGAATTCAACAAATGTAGACCAAAACCTCAGCAGTTAATGAATTTGAAAAGATTTCCAATCTAATGTTCCAATTTAAAGCTAAGTAGTTTTCTATTTAGGAAAATTTTCCTTGTGTAAATACATGCAATTTGTATTTCCAGTAAATTTTCAAAACGTCTTCTTTGAAGATCTTGTGTTCAAAATATCAGAATAGCGAGAACTCTGCAACTCTGGTAGCCACCTGGAACTCTTACCAGGCAGATTTAGATAGGCTGTTTTCCAACATTTATAGATTTGTTTGATTTTATGCATAAGAGTCATTCTATAAAACCTAGGGAGGCAAGAAATTCTCCCAAGCTGGGCCTATGCAGCCAAGAATCGAGTTACAAAGTAACACAAAACAAAAGAGATGAAATAGAGAAATTAGTCTAGAGCAAAACAAGAGAAGTGTGCGAGAAACTTGGAGCTGGCAATCTCGTAATGTGAAAGGTTAATCACAAGATTTAAAATCTAATCTTGCTCTCCAAGGCAGCTCATGTAATTGCATACATTGTAAAGGGACATGAGAACAGTGGGAACAGAAATAAAAAACTTAAACAAGTGAGCTTGATATAAACTGTAAATTTAATATGGAGAAAAGTAAAAACTTAGCAAAAACAGGCACAGACCTCAGGAAGGGGTCAGCTGGGGAACTAAGACAATAGAAATGGCTACAAATAACTACTTCTAAAGAAAAGACAACCTTTAATTTTGGATAGATACGTATTCTAATGGGATACTCCCTAAAGACCCTTTAGATTAAATTCCATTCATCTATGTTGCCTAGCAAATACTTATACGGGGTCTATCATGTGCTGATATTGTGGGAATACAAAGATAAATCAGACACAAGAAGAAGAGAGTCATAGCTCCCTAGAGTACCAAGCAGAAAGTATTAAGTGAGAGTTGAGAGGTGGAAGAAATTACTCCAAAAAAGGGCTGGCATTTAAATTCTGCCAGGAGGAACGGGCAGGACTCGGCCCTATGCAGGTGGGGGTGGGAGGGCACAAGCAGAGACAGGAAAGCCTGGAGTATGTGCAGAAGTCAGAGACAACTTCAGGTTGACTGGCAGTGCAGTCGACCGACACAGGAGCAGCGTGGGCATCATGGGATCTGGAGCAATCTGACTGATTTCTATGGAAAGTGGGAAAACATTGGAGCTTCTGGATTCCAAGAACGGTCTGATGTAAGGGTATTGGAGAAGGTTAATCTGTGTGGGGCAGCCTAGGAGAGGAAGAAGGAAACATAATCTCAGCAGAATATATTTCAGGACAGCAAAAATGTAGAGATTTGTGTTCTTGGGCCAGAGTACTGAATGCATATTTATGAGTTATGTGTCTCTAAATTTCAAGACTGTCAATTCTTGCTAATTTGGAAAAGCAATGAGAGGTGTCACTGAGGAACATGTAATTTTTCAAGGAACCGTGGAAGACCCAGTGGGTGTCAGACCAACTTCCCCAGTTTTTCCAGAGAGATCTCTGGTGTGTGTTGAATGCCAGGGACTGAATGGATAAAAAAAAAAAAAACACGCCAAGGGTGTATGTAGTTGCCTATCACAGCAGGAATATGGATACACCTCAGGCCCAAGCATGACATACAACTACCTCATGAGCAGCCCCTGTGTCCAGGAATGGGCTAACCAGGATAAAAATTGTTTCTGCATCAACATCAGGAAGGGGAAGCAGACACACACATTTAGAGGCCCTTGGCAATAAGTGCATCGTGTTAGGGCTTGGGCCATCATTTACTGAAGAGGATAATGTACCGGTGAGTAGAACATTTTGCAGGTTTGTTTTCATAGGGACATTTCTTTACCTGTCATATTTGTATAGCATTTTATATTTTTCAAGATCCTTTTAAATAGATTGTTTTATTTCCCCCAATAACCCCATTATTCTCATTTTACAGAAAGAGTTACAAAGCCCCATCAGGCTGTGCGGCTGTGCTTCAGATCTCACAGCCTCTTGGTAGAGGGGTAAGCACCCAGAACCCAGCTCTCTGGATTTCTCCTCCACTTCTTCACCTAGCCTCTTCCTACTTATCATCAGCAAATATTTATCAAGCATCTCTTCTGTAGAAGGCATACTTCTAAGTGTGAGGAAAGCCTCAAGATTTCCTGTAAGTGTTAACACAAAAATCCTAGAAGGGTTTTTGGTGCTGAATAAAAACCTAGCTCATCTTCCCTGCATAGCGCCCTCTGGTGGCAGTAAGATATAAGTTATGAGGTGGGAAGTCCTGAGTTTTTAGGATTCAAGATGACTTGAGTTTTTTTTTTTTAATATATTTATTTATTTTTGGCTGCGTTTGGTCTTCGTTGCTGTGCGCAGGTTTTCTCTGGTTGTGGCGAGCGGGGGCTACTCTTCGTTGCGGTGCGTGGGCTTCTCATTGCGGTGGCTTCTCTGGCTGCAGAGCACGGGCTCGAGGCCTGCGGGCTTCAGTAGTCGTGGCTCGCGGGCTCTAGAGCGCAGGCTCAGTAGTTGTGGCACATGGGCTTAGTTGCTCTGTGGCATGTGGAACCTTCCCAGACCAGGGATTGAACCCGTGTCCCCTGCCTTGGCAGGCAGATTCTTAACCACTGCGCCACCAGGAAAGTCCCTCAAAAGTCTTTACAGAATAAATCTGATCTTCCAGAAAATTAACTGCCCAACAAAATTCAGCATGCTTTAATGGGAGATCAGAAAATCCAGACTCTCAAAGATTTAGAACCTACAATGTCCGGAATATAACTTAAAAATTACTAGCCTATGAAAAGTCAGGAAAATATGACCTGTGGAAAAATAAATCATTAGAATAGACCAAAAATAAGAGAAATAAAGTTTTAAAAAAAGACTTGAAAAACTTATTATAAATATGTTCACAGATTTATAAAAACAAATACAATGAGGAGACAGATGGAAACTATAAAAATGAAATAAAAGGAACCTCTAGATCTTAAAAATACAATTTCTAAAATGAAAAATTCACTGGATGGACTTAACAGAAGATTAGATATTGCAGAAGAAAATATTAGTGAATTTAGCATGGCATCATAAGTTATCTAAACTAAAGCAACAGAGAAAATAGGCTTAGAAATATAACAGTGCCTCAATGAACTGTGGAAAAACATCAAATGGTAATTGGGTTCCCAGAAAGGAAAGGAATGTTTGGAGAGGATAAAATCTGATGAATTATGGCCGGAAATTTTCCAGATTTAATGAAAAACGTCAATCTACAGATCCATAAATCACAATGAATTCAAGAAGAATAAACATAAAAACACATCAAGGCACATCTTAATTAAATTGCTGAAAACCAATCATAAAGGGACTATCTTAAAAGCAGTCAGAAAGGAAAGAAAAGACAACACATATAGTAGAATGAAGATAAGGATTATCACTGATTTCTCAAGCCAAACAATAATGGAATGGCATTTTTTCAATGCTGAAAGAAAAAATGACTTTGTATTATTAATATCACATATAAAGGCATCAAGAAATATGAAATACCTAGTGACAAGTTTAACAAAATATAGTTAGGAACAGTATAGTAAAAACAAACAAAAAAATAGTACTGGTAGAAATTAAAGAAGACCCAAATGTTCATGGATTGGAAGATTCAATATTACTAAAATGTCTATTTTCCATAAATTGATCTATATAATTCAAAGCAATCTAAATGAAAACCCTTAAGATGAAGCTGTGATTTCTAATTCTTCACTTTCACTGATGGATTCTTCATAATCTGTAACGTTTGCCCAGAGAGAGGCTGGTGTACTTTCTGCTTGGAGGCATCCTGTGCCTTTCTCAGTTTGTCAGGCTGGTTTTGTGATATTGCAGTCACCATGGGAAATACCTCAGGGTGAAGAGTTTGCTGGTTTGTGCCTTAAAAGTACAGGGAGAGGATCATCAAAGAGATCACTGTCTTCCTCCTGAGTCTAGGTGGATTGTTCCAGCTCTCTTCAATTTTCCAAGTGGTTTATACTTTGGCTTCATACTTTGGGGAAGACCAGCATGAAGGCTTGAAGACCTCTTTAACTTTATCCATAGCTGTGCCTTCTGGAGTGGCATTTGGATATGCTTCCATGTGAGCAGCTCTTTGCAGGAAACCGCCCTCCGCAGGAAGCCCCTTTGCCGGTCACTTTAGCAAAGCTACATTGTAACTAACTTTCTTCTTCTTTTTTTTTTTATAGTGCACCTTGTCTCTGCCACACTATACAACTAAAAACATTGTAAACAACGCATGGGGCAGCATCTGAGGACTCTGAAAAGGAAATCATAGCAGGCTGATTGGAAAAAGAAGAAGAGGAAGAAGAAGGAGAAAGGAAGGAAGGAAGGAAGGAAGGAAGGAAGGAAGGAAGGAAAAGAGAAAGAAAGAAAGAAAGAAAGAGAGGGAGGGAGAAGCAAGGGCAGGCAAGAGAGAGAAAGAGAGAGAGAGGGAGGGAGGGAGGAAGAAGGAAGGGTGGGTGAGAGAGAGAGGGAGGGAGGGAGGGAGGGAGGGAGGGAGAGAGAGAGAGAGAAAGAGAAAGAATGAATGAAAGAAAGAAAAAGAGAAAGAATGGAAAGGAAAGAAAAAGAATAAAACTCAAAGGAAGACCAAGTCAGCAGTGAATTATTGGGATTTTTTTTTTCCACCAATATCTCCAGCCTGGACCCAGAGGCATGCAAAAATCCAGAATTAGGCACTGGTGCAGACAGCAGGAGCTCCAAGAGATCTCTCATTTTAATCTAAGAAATGAGAAAGGGTGTACCTAGGGGTCCAAGAAGAGAAAATTGTAACTAACTTTTTTTTTTTTTTTTTTTTTGCGGTATGTGGGCCTCTCACTGTTGTGGCCTCTCCCGTTGAGGAGCACAGGCTCCGGATGCGCAGGCTCAGCGGCCATGGCTCACGGGCCCAGCCGCTCCGTGGCATGTGGGATCTTCCCGGACCGGGGCACGAACCCGTGTCCCCTGCATCGGCAGGCGGACTCTCAACCACTGCGCCACCAGGGAAGCCCTGTAACTAACTTTTAAACCAGGCACCCCCAAGATCTGCTCATCTCCGGCCCAAATACACCTTTCAAATCTTTTGATCACACAATACCTTGCCTAACCTGTTGGTTCTTTCCTTAGATCAAAAAAGTAGAGATGAAGAATAAGTAATTAACTGAAGACCAGGTCTTTTTCCTAGTAGCTTCCCCTTCAGTAATCTCACAAACCATGTGAACAAGATAGCATCTAAAGAAAGATCACAAGGCGTCGACAAGCCTGCACACAGTGGGAGATGGCTACGAGTTTGATCCCCCATCTCAATGATTAACTGAGATTACTTCCCCTTTAAAAATTTTCATGGCTGAGCAAAATCTTTGGAGTTGGTTTTTTGGGGGGACATGAGTTCACCTTTTCCCCAGATTGCTGGCATTCTGATTAAAAGCAATTTTCCTTTCTACCAACAACTGCCTCTCGGGTACTGACTTTCGAGTGGTGAGCAACCGGACCTGAGTTCGGTAACATTCACAGGACAGATGTGGTTCAACATATCTTTAATCTCACTGTAGGAGGAGTTAAAAAAAAAAAAAAAAAGTGAGCTCTGTACAAACTCTCTCCAATCCTCACAATGACATTGTTTTTTCTGGTTCTTTCTCCAAACCACATAGTGGATGGCTTCAAGCCGACTGTGTGAAGTGGAATTCTATTTTTGGAACTAATTCTGCAGGGTAACTTATTCCACTGAAAATATCCTTCTGCTTTTGGATGCTGACATGTGTGGATCTGAGTGCTACCGTCTGTTATGAGATGATGAAGAATGTCAGGTATGTTTCTAAATGTCTCGTTTATCCACAAGAACCTGGACTCCTAACTCCTCACTAAGGCTGATGAATACACCTACCCGTTAGCTGCTTTGAGTTCAGCCACACATCATGGTACAGACTCTGAACGATCCAGCTTCAAACCAGCTCGGATATTCCACTCAGACACTCCACCCAACTAGGAATTTAATAATCTTCTGGACTGCAGAAAGTAGTATATAAGTACACACTCGAAGATGTCTTGCAGTCTGCCCCCAGAATGCAAGCTTCTAGCAGCTTCTCCTTTTGCGAGTCTGAAGTCTCCCATGTACAAGACAGTTCTGTTATTGCCCTAAAATAAAAACGTAATTGATCCTGGGCAATGACCAGCTGGTAAGAGAGTCACAACAATCTCTCCCTTCTCTCTTAATCCTTCATTGACTAAAGATATCTGGGTAGGAGTTTCAATTTCAGTTGATATAATGCGTTTCTCCCAAAATCTTTAGTTAACAACAACTAGTGGACAACTCTTTAGTAACAGCGAACAGTATAAGTAAACCTTCAAGCTGGTGGAAATCCTGGTCCTGCCATCTACTGGCTGTGTGACCTTGGGAAACTAATTTAACCTCTTTGATTCTTCGGGTTTCCTCATCCGTACTCCAACCTTCTTTTCAAAGTAGGGCCTCTTAATCCTTTCATGTGACCCTTATGGCAGCGGGACAGGAAGAAGGTGTGGGCCCTCAGGTTCTCCCTGTCCAAGAAGTCAATGGAGATTGTTGGATACTCGGCCATTTGCCCCTTGAAGGAGCTCACACCACCAGCCAACCACAGTGAACTGGCCACCCAGCGGGGTGTGGAAGCCCAAGCCACCGCTGACTGCACCACCACATCTGGGAACCTGCCCAAAGATTTCTTAAACATGATAGAAAAGCACTAGCAATAAGAGAAAAGTATTGACTAATTGAATTTTATCAAAATTAAAAACTTTGATTTTCAAGAAACACTGTTAAGAGAAAGGTCAAAAATACTCACAATACATACACCTCACAAAAGACTTATTTCCAGAATAAATACAAAGAACACTTGCAATTCAACCCATTTTTAAAATTGCCAGGCTTCCCTGGTGGTGCAGTGGTTAAGAATCCGCCTGCCAATGCAGGGGACACGGGTTCAAGCCGTGGTCCAGGAAGATCCCACATGCCGCAGAGCAACTAAGCCCGTGTGCCACAACTACTGAGCCTGCGCTCTAGAGCCCGCGAGCCACGACTACTCAAGCCCGCAGGCTAGAGCCCATGCTCCACAGCCAGAGAAGCCACTGCAATGAGAACCCTGCGCACCGCAACAAAGAGTAGCCCCCGCTCGCCACAACTAGAGGAAGCTTGCACACAGCAATGAAGACCCAACACAGCCAAAAATAAAAATAAAATAAATTTAAAATTGCCAAAATATTTGACTGTCATTTCACAAAAGGATATATTCTTGAGAGAATACCTGTGAGGGAATTTGAGGTGATAAAAATGTTCTACGCCTTGACTAGCAGGGTGTTACATATATATGTCAAAACGCCATAAACTGCACATTTTAAATAGGTGTATTTTACCTAAATTATAACTCAAAGTTTTTTTTAATAAAAGGGAAAGGGAAGGAAAAGAGGGTTGAAGTTATAGAACATTATGCATGCGTAGATATCTATTTCTGAATTTAAATATATGATATCAAGTGAAAAATTAAAGTTATAGAATACTACCATTGAGCCCACGTATTTTTCTAAAATGTAGTCTCTCTCCCCTCCCCCACCCAAATATATATATTTGCTTATATATACCCACACAGAATGGATACAGAGAAAAAGCATGTCAAAAGTTACTTTGTAAAAAAAAAAAAAAAAAAAAAAAGTTACTTTGTAGAGCATCAGAGGAAAGGGGGACGGCCCTTTTATTTTCATTTTATGCCTGCCTATACTTCTCAAATTTTCAATTAGTCCATATTAGTTTTAAAATAAAAATTTTAAAACTTTAATGCCCTCAAAGACCTGCCTTCTGCTCTCTAAATGATACAGTTAAAAGACAAGATAGGAAGGTATCTATTCTTTCCGAGTATTTTTATTATTCATACTTATGACATGTGTAGAAACCTTTACTTTTTTATTGTAGAAAAATATACATAACGTGACATTCACCATTTTAACCAATTTTAAGTATACAGTTCATTGACATTAAGTGCATTCCCACTGTTGTGCAACCATCACCACTATCCATCTCCAGAACTTTTTTTTTCTTTTTTTCCAGAACTTTTTCATCATCCCAAACTGACACTCTATACCCCCTAGACAATAACTCCCCGTTCCCCCACCCTCTAGCCCCTGGCAATCACTAATCTACTTTCTGTCTCTATAAATGTGACTATCTCGGGTACTTCATATAAGTGGAATCATACAATATCTGTCTTTTGTGTCTGACATTTCATTAGCATAGTGTCTTCAAAGTTCATCCATGTTACAGCACATATCAGAATTTCACTCCTTTTTAAGGCTGAATAATACCCCATTGTTTAATCTAGTCATGCATCCATGGGCATTTGGGTTGCTTCCATCTTTTGGCTATTGTGACTAATGCTGCTTTGAACATTTTTGTACAAATATCTGCTTGAGTTCTCGCTTTCAATTTTTTCGGGTATATACCTAGAAGTGGAATTGCTGGACCATGTGATTATTCTCTTTAATTTTTTCCTCATCTGTAAAATAAGTATGATTATCCCTGCTCTGTCCACACCTGTGGGGCTTTGCGAACCAGATAAGAACTCCTTTGTAACTTGGTAAACGTCAAATTCATGCAAGAGATTATGAGAAAGTTTTTATGAGGAAGAGTATAATCTTAAAAACAAAATACGTATAATTTTTTTAAAAAAATTAAGAATAACAACTAAATGAACAGTTATTGAATGCTTCGTGTGCCAAGCACTGACCTATGCATTTCACAGGTGTTAGCAAACTTAAGCCTCATAACAATCTTGTGAAGTAGGTATTACTACAGTTGGCCCTCCGTATCTGTGGGTCCCACATCCACAGATCCAACCAATCATGGATCAAAACTATTCAGTAAAGACACAGATGTAGAGAATGGAGTGGAGGACACGGGGAGGGGGAAGGGTAAGCTGGGACAAAGTGAGAGAGTGGCATGGACATATATACACTACCAAATGTAAAATAGCTAGCTTGTGGGAAGCAGCCACATAGCACAGGGAGATCAGCTCAGTGCTTTGTGACCACCTGGAGGGGTGGGATAGGGAGGGTGGGAGGGAGGGAGACGCAAGAGGGAAGAGATATGGGAACATATGTATATGTATAACTGATTCACTTTGTTATAAAGCAGAAACTAACACACCATTGTAAAGCAATTATACTCCAATAAAGAGGTTAAAAAAAAACTATTCAGGAAAAAAAAATTTCCACAAAGTTCCAAAAAGCAAACCTTGAACTTGCCACACACTGGCAACTACTTACATTCCATTAGGTATTATAAGTAATCTAGAGATGATTTAAAGCATACAGGAGGATGTGCATAGGTTATATGCAAATACTATACCATTTTATATAAGGGATTTGAGCATCCACCGATTTTGGTATCCTTGAGGGTACTATAAACAATCCCCCATGGATACTGAGGGCTGACTGTACTATCATTTTACATGTGAGAAAACTGAGGCACAGAAAAGTTACATAACCTGCCCAAAGTCATGCACCTAATAAGTAGGAGACTCAGAAAAAACTTCAAGGAGTAATGAACTTCCCCACCTGACAGAGTTCTTTCTAAATTTAGTAGGTTTTATCATAATTTACAATTTCAAATTTTGAAACAAAAATGCATTTATCTCACTTCAAAACCACATGAGTAGTCTAAGAAATACAAAGGGAAATAAATCTGTTATAAATGCTACCTAAGTTTCCCCATAAATGGCTATTTCTTTGATACTGAAAGGAAAGAAGAGTCCAGACTCTATAAGCACCACCATGTGTAGGTATCACAAAAACTGGCTTCTGAAAAGGTTCTGACCTCCTTGTTACCAGCAGGGATTGGGCAAGGGGATGGGCAGGTGGAGAGCAATGTCTGCCATTGGCATCAACACGAAGGAAAGAAAAAGCAAAGGAAAGCAGGTGTGAGCAGGAGACACACCATATTTCTAATGAGGTCTTCATGTCTTCTTTGTCTTCAAATGAAAACTGAAGCCATGAAATTTCTTTTTTGTTAACGTTAAGATGTGGTAATGCCAAGCATTCATGACCATAAGCATGGAAAATCGATGAAATTACAGTCTGTTCAGGGAAATAATGTAGTGATGAGAGAAAAAGATCTTCACCTATGTCAGGATCCTGACAGCAGCTTTTTAGAACCGGTGAACATTTCTTTCCCCTCTGCAGGAAGACATCCCTTTGTAGATATGCCAAGTAGATGCTTATGGAAAAAAGTCAAAGAAAAAAGAGACTGACACAAATAATTGAGATATTTTTAAGGGCATGTAAGTCAGTGAGCATTTCATTAGTATCATTTCAGCAATTTTCTGCTCTCAAAGAAGACGCCAAATTGAAATCATATCCTTCTACTTAATGAGCAAAAGAATGTGATTATGTTGCCGTAACATTAAGATTTGAGACGGTCATGGGATGGGCATGAAGAAAATCAGAGTTAAAGAATCTAAGTAAAATTAACCTGGCCCTTTCCCATGAATGCTTTTCATCAGAATACACTAAAAATAATCACGTCTTTATGAGCTAATAACATCCACAACTCAATGTTCAGAGAATGCATTTCTAGCATATGCTATATTGAAGCTCCAAGTAACTGGAAAGAGTATTGCTGTATCTAATCATAGTGCATTCAGCTTCCATCTTAAGTAACATCTCCGAAGGTTCAAGGCGACATGACTCTATCAGTTAGTTATTGCTGGTAAACAAGCCAACTCAAAACTCTGTGGCTTCAATGACAACCACTTATTAATCCTCATGAGTTCTGCTGATCTGGATGAGACCTGGCTGATCTCAACTGGGCCTCCTCCTAGGGTCAGCTGGTGTACTGACTGTGGGCAGAATGGTCTAGGATGGCCTTGGCTGGCATGACTTAGCTCTGCTTGCACATGGTGGCTCATCCTCCAGCAGGCTAGTCCAAGTTTATTTTCATGGCAATGGCAAAGTTCTGAGAGAAAGAACAGAAGCGATCAAGGCTTCTTGGGGTCTAGACTCGGAACTAACACATGGTCTGTACTGCATTCTATTGTCCAAAAATAAGATATAAGATCAGTCCAGATTCAAAAGGTGGGGAAACAGAGTCTGACTCTGGATGAGAGGAACTGCAAAATAACATTGCCAAGGGGAAGAATGGAAGCCACTATAATTATCTAATTGTAAATGGATTGCCTCCAATATACAAACAGATTGAAATGCCAAAGTACACTAATACTCCATTGTTTGACTCTTGGGACACATATTCCTAAAGACACGAATGTTAAGTTAGGTTCCCCAATTTATCAATGAGCCTATTATCCCACAACGTTGAAGGAACAACTATGCATTGGCAATGTAATATCAAAATTAATAATGTATTTGCTAGGAAAATCACAACAAAGAGGAAATCAACAGCATTAAATCAGAAATTCCTTTCAGATAAAGGTGCCTTAGAAAAGCAAGTTTCATTAGAGGATGATGACTGTATGGATTTTTTTGTGTGTGTGGTACATGGGCCTCTCACTGTTGTGGCCTCTCCTGTTGCGGAGCACAGGCTCTGGACGCGCAGGCTCAGCAGCCATGGGTCACGGGCCCAGCCGCTCCGCGGCATGTGGGATCTTCCCGGACCGGGGCATGAACCCGTGTCCCCTGCATCGGCAGGCGGACTCACACCCACTGCGCCACCAGGGAAGCCCTGTATGGATATTTTGAATCATGAGATAGTCAGCGACCTGTGAGAAAATTAGCAGTGACTTGTCTCCATGCCCTTCTTTACCACCTACTGCCCCACAATTCCCCGTCCACCAAACATATGTATTTTGGGTTCTAAACCCCCTCTCCACTCCAATCTCATTCTTATACTTACTATTGGGAAATTCAGGCAACTGTAGTAAAACTTTTCAAACCAGTTGTCTAGATGTACTCCTGTTAATCCCCCAATCACTCTTCAGCCCACTTCCATCTGCTTACTGTTTCCACCACTCCACTGAAACTGACCTTGTCAAAGTCATCCACCAGATATGGGCTGCAGAATTCAAGGTCAGTTTTTAGTTATCGTCTCATATGATCTTTGAGCAACACTGGGCTCCACCGACCACACTCTCCTTGAAACGTGTTTATTCCTTTGCTTTTGTGAAGTTAGACTCCTGATTTTCCTCCTACTTCAATGGCTCTTCCTTCTGTCTCCTTTGTTGTTTCATCTTTTTTTTTCCCTGTAACTCTCTACATAGAAGAATGCCTCAAAGTTTGGTCCTAGTCCTTTTTCTCCAGCTGCACTTTCTTCCCAGGTTATCTCAGCCATTCCCATAGCTTATAATCAGAGGGGTACCAAGGGCAGGGCAGTGAGAGCTATCCACCTCTGGTACAGGCAATGGGGATGCATGGTCTGTAGAGATTATTAAAACAACAATAGGAGCAGCTATGTGTGGGTCTAATTTTCATTATCACCAACTCTAAACAGTGTCAGCAACAAAATACTCCTAAGGTGGGAGGGCGTATATTTTATTGATTTAAGTTGTAAACAATGGCTGCAGTTACTGTTGAGTTTTAATAAAAATATGCACGTTTCAAATTAGCATATTTTAATTACTTATTCTTTAATAAGCATTGTATTGGACATGCAAGTTCATCTGGAGAATGCCCATTTATGCAGTCAGCCCTCCCCCTCTTCCACAGGACACGTGCAGACTCCGCTACATGCATTCATTTCAAGAGAGGTTAGTTAATAGTTTGAAATTATTCAATCTTGTGTCAGGTACAGTTCATGTCTGTTCCCCCTGTAGCACTACATATTCCCGTGGTTAGGCAGTCGATTTAAAATAAACAATGACAGCAGTGATTGTAAAGTGGTAAAATCAAACTTGAGTTTTTCAATCCTGTCATTCTACGTGAACATTTGGAGTTTTTATTTGTCTTTAAAACAGTGAAACTGAGTGTGAACTTCAAGGTGTAATATTTCTGTTGGTAAGTGTAAAATATATAACTCATACTGAAATATTTTACTAAATTTGAATAATATCTTTAAAATGAAAATGTACTACTTTTAATTTTTCTTTTAAAACTAAAGTATTAATCAAGAAAATTTGAATATTACCTATTATTACATGACTATTATGAAAAATATTTTGTCATATAGAGGAGGGAGTATTTTAAAATGATCGACTTGGGGGTCAATCACATTACATGTGCCACTGCTTGAAACAGTGGTCTATCTATGCACTTTCAAATTTATGTCTCTAGTCAAGATCTCTCTTAACAGCTGCAAATTAACATATCAGAGTGGCTGCTTGACAATTCTATTTGGATATCCTACAGGTCTACCTCAAAATTAGTCATCAAATGGGCCTTGATTTCCTCTCATCCCACACCAGCCCATGTCTCCTTCCAGGCTTTTCAGTAAATGATACCACCATTATCCATCCAGTTACTTAAGCCAAATTCCAGGAGACATTGCTGACTCTTCTTCCCCTTCCCGCTCTTTCCATACCCAAGTAGTTGACAAGGGACTAGTATAACCATAGTTCAAACCATCTAGTGACAAACTCTCCCAGTCTCCCAGCATTTGCACTCATCTCTCCAACCCATGCCTCCCATATAGCCCCTGGACCAGGCGATGTTAACTCCTCTCAAAATCTTTCAATAACTTCCCACTGCTGAGTATCATTACCACAGCCCACAATCCTCTGCGTTTCCTGTCCAACATCATCTCAGAACACTTTCATCCTCACTTATTCTCTGTTACGTACAGAGGGCTTGGTTCTGACTCTGAAACACCTCAATCCCTTCCCCAGGTCAGAGCCTTTGCACTTGCCCTCTCCTCGTCCCAGAGGAGACTTGAAAGCTTTTACTCCAGTTCTTGCAAAAGCTCATTCAATGTTACCCTTTAACTTGTAGTTTAAATGTCACTTCTTCAGAGCAGCCCTCCTTGGCCCTATTCATACCCGTTATCAACCTCATAATTATAGTGTTCATTTGGCTCCCAGTTAATGATTTCTTTTCCTTATTATAACAGAAGCTCCGGGAGAGCAGGTCAGCTTGCTCACCCCTGTGTCTTCTCTTCTAGCACAGTGAACACACATTGGGTACATAGTAAGTCCTCGTTGAGAGTGAATTCATGACCTCTCCTCTCCTGGTCAGCCTCTATATGACTGCTGCAGAAGCTGCCATGCTCTTACATGACGTACCTTCACTGGTCCAGGACAGTACATCTGTCTCACATCAAAACACGGAGCCTCTGCCTCAGGATTCTGGAACTGGGATTGAGAGAGAGTCTTTCAATCCCTCTCAGGTAGATAAAGTTGCATCATAAAAACGTAATGGGCTATCAATGACTTTGTTTTCCACCACGAGTCAGAAAAATGGAGACAACAAATTTTCAAAGAGATAAGTAAAGCAGAAGCACCTAGAGCAGAATGCAAGAGACAGAGCGTGTCCTGACTGCATTCCTGTGCCTGGTCCAGCTATTCTGGGGCCCTGGTGCAGCCCTGTCCTTGGTATCCACTAGACACGGCAGAATCCACAGACTAAAGCCCCCTTTCTCTTAAGTTTGTTCAGATTGAGTTTTTATCACTTGCAACCTTAAGAATACCATAAAAGCACATTGTTTTTGGTCAAAAAGGCATATGGGTAAGTGATAGCTATAAATTGCTGTGCCCATCAAGTGAGCAGGTCAGGAAGGTAAAGTTAGACAAGTGAACATAAGTCAATGTCATTGTGAAAAAAGACATTGACAATCTGAACTGGCATTTACCAGCCAAGAGAGACAGTAAGAAAATGAAATAAATGACCAAAGGATTCACTGGGAAGAGTCCAGTGTGATGGGGCAGGAGGATTGGTAGCAGCAAGTATTTAAGGTGTCCTGGGAGAGAAGGGAGGGGCCGACAGAGGGGGCAGGGTTATAACACGTGCATTTTGGTACCAAGCGTGTAACAATGATGAGACTAAGCTATTTCACATCCTAGAAGACATTCATCCAACAGTCACTCACCCGGGGTCCATGATGTGCAGAGTACTGGGTGGCCTGCACCTTCGGTTTGGTAGGCAGTCTGTGTGCAGAACAAAGGATGGATGGGAGTGGCGATCTAAAACCCGGGCTAAGCTCCGCTTGCCAACCGTGTGCCTGTGAGGGTTATAACTGCCCAGAGGGGGACCCCAGTTAAGGTTCACACAAAAATCAGTAGCAGTCCTACCTGAGGTCCAAAGCTTCCTGATGCTGATCAAGTACAACTCTTACCCTCAGGGTTCTCTTAGGCTAAACCCATAGTTATTACATTGCAAAAGTCCTCCCCATTAGGGGTCACTTGAGCTAAATCTTGAACGATTTCAGACAGACAGACAAGAAGGCTAAGTATTTTGAGCAGGAGAACAGCAGGCGCAAAAGCGTGACGCATGGTGGTTCAATGTCAGGCACTGCAAGCAAGTCAGAAAAACTAGAGAAGTGGGTGTAGAGGAGAAGTGGGTGGAAGGATGCTGGAAGCGGAAGAAGCCACCAAGGAGGGCCTTGCGTTCTACACTAAGGAGTTTGGTCTTCATCCTCCCACCCAGAGCCACTGAAGGGATTTAAGCCAGGGAGCGACCTGGATGGGAACGGTGGGTGGACTGGAGAGGCCTGGAAGCAGGGAGACCAGTTAGGAGGCAGTTAGTTAGTTTAGGTTGGGGCTGGTAAGGGCCTAAACCAAAGCAGTGGCAAAGGCAACTGAAAGAGGAAATAGATTGAGTGACCTTTAAGGATTACAATGGAGATTATATAGAGGCCATATGTTCCAGTTTGCTCAAGACAATTTCCGTTTATACCATTGTCTTGGCTTAATTATTAACAGTGCCCCCTCGCACTTATAAAAGTGCCTTGATTTGAGTGATTAATTATATGTTACCCTAGGTGTAGGGCACAAAGGAAAGAGAAGAATGAAGGTCCTTTGGGATCTGGCTTGGACAGCTCTGAGCTTCGTGGTTCCCATTACTAATGTAGAGAACACAAAAGGAGCAAGTTTGGGCCAGAAAATAACACGATTATCACATACTGACTTGAAGGTGCTCATGGGACATCTGAATGAAATTACCAAGTAAATAGTTAAAATATACTAAAATATTGCACATAGAATGTTGTAACTCGAAAGACCATAAAAGACTTTGAGACCAACTGCTGCTGTTACATAATTCTTCCCCCTAAAATTTTCCTCTAATCCTCAAATGTATGAAGTTCTACATCAGAAGCTGAAAATCACCAGTAGAAAGTTGAGGGTACATCCCGCAACACATGGAGGGAGGAAAACCGATGGATTTGACCAACTGACACTGACAAAGGAAGTCAGTTTCTGCTACCAAATCCTTTCCCAATGGAAACCTTCCTGCCTTGCTTGGCGAGGAATATTTTACAAATGTCAGCATACTCAGGGTCTCAGAGAAGGGATTTAAATTATAGATAATAAATCAATAGAGGAACATTTGATTTTTTATCTAGTCACTTGAGGCCAAAACATAAAGTGGAAATGTGCACAGACTGTGATTAATAACCACTTTTTGCATTCTGAATTTAAAATTAAATGAGAAGGGCTTCCCTGGTGGCGCAGTGGTTGAGAGTCCGCCTGCCGATGCAGGGGACACAGGTTCGTGCCCCGGTCCGGGAAGATCCCACATGCCGCGGAGCGGCTGGGCCCGTGAGCCATGGCCGCTGAGCCTGCGCGTCCGGAGCCTGTGCTCCGCAACGGGAGAGGCCACAGCAGTGAGAGGCCCGCGTACCGCAAAACAAACAAACAAACAAAAAAAATTAAATGAGAAGAATGACATAAGATAAACAGAACAAGTTTCTTTCAAGACCTCCAGCACGCATGCACTCTATGGCACCCTAAAATTTAGCATGCTTCCTTAACCAGACCCACCCTTGCCCAAATACACATACACGCACGCGGGCACACACACACACCCCACTGATACCTGGGCTGAACTTCAGCAAAGAAACAATTTGTCACAGCAACAGCTGAAATAAGAAGGGTCAGCAAGATTGATCAGACTTATTATTAAGGCTCCAGCACCCATCAGAACTGCGATGACTGTGCCTTCTTCTTACAGCCTGGGCTGGGGACCGATAACCAGTCAGAACGCACAGTCTTGCAAGCCCCCAGCACTCGCTTTCACCTGGGCCATTGGAGACAGCCCAGCTCAGCCAACAGTGTCTCCCTGTGACATGACCACCCTGCCCATCCCACCCTATTACGAGCCTCATGTGGCTCTACTTATGCCTGTACAACCCAAACATCACGCAGCAGCACCATCGTAATTGACGAAAGAGACCCACCAAAGAGCAGCTTTACTCGAAGAAATGTTTTTTGAATTCCGGTGGTGCACCCTCGACAGGGAGAGCATAGAGTTGGAAAGAGCGTGCCCACTTCTCTCTTCCTTTTCTTTGGTTGAGGTTTAGAGGGGAAGGAAACCAGGGGAGGAGGATGAAAAATGCCTTATTCAGTACAGTGCAAAGCAAACGAGCTCGGGAACACTTACTACAGATGCTCTGCTGTCACCAGGCTGTGTGACCAAAGGCAAGTCCCTGCAACGTTCTGATTTCCTAGTTTCTGAGCCAGAAGCTTGCATTGAATCCTTCTTCTCCTCATTATCCAACCACCTCAATTTCCAACGACACCTTTAACATTTGCCTTGGCTTCTGTTTATGTCACTCTCCAACTCAGAATCATCCACTGGCTTCCCAGCGATCGTATGATAAAGTTGAGCCTCCACAGTGAGGTACAGAAACATTTAGGATCTCATCCCTATAACAGAAATATGAAAATGATGGCAAAACCAGCTGGACTTTCCTAACACTGATCCTTCTCCTGGATTATGCCATCTGACTCCACAGCCCTGGGTGCTATGGTCCACCCATGTGGCTGGATCCTACTCATCCCTTAGTACCAAAAGGCCCACATATATCCTCCCCCTTTTGGCCTCAAGATCCCTTTACAATCTTAAAAAGTATTGAGAACTCCAAAGGGATTTTGTTTATGTGTGTTATATCTGTCAGTTATCATTCTATTAGAAATTTAAACTGAGAAATTTTAAAAAATTTGTTAATTCAATATTCCAAAAACTGTAACTTGTTAACATAAATAACCTATTTGGGTAAAAATAACTCTATTTCCAAAACAAAAAAATAGGGAGAAGAGTTAACATTGTTTTGCATTTTTGCAAATCCCTCTTAATGTCTGGCTTAATAGAAGACAGCTGGATCTTCAGAGCTACTTCTGCCTTGAATCCATGGCAATGTCACACGTCACGTAGACTCCGGAAAAGTCCACTATACGCTCATGAGAGAATAAGAGTGAACAAATCAAACACCATCTTAGTATTTTTATGAGAATAATTTTGAGCCTCTGAAAGAGTCCTGGAAGCCCCCAGGAGTTTCAAGGTCTCATTCTGAGAGTCTCTGATCTAGTGTGAGTGCGATGAGTTCAATTTCTTGGATCAAGGACCAGGGGAAGCTGTGGAGCCAACTGGTAAGACACAGACATTGACTCAGGCAGACTTGGATTTGTATCTCAGCTCTGCCACTTAGAAATACGTTGTATAGGTTATATGAGCCTTGGTTTACTCGCTTCTGAAGTGAGAATAATGCCATCTATTCCACGGGGCTATTGTCAATATAAAATAGCACAGGGACTTTCCTCATGGCGCAGTGGTTAAGAATCTGCCTGCCAATGCAGGGGACACAGGTTTGAGCCCTGGTCGGGGAAGATCCCACATGCTGCGGAGCAACTAAGCCTGTGCGCCACAACTACTGAGCCTGCGCTCTAGAGCCCACGAGCCACAACTACTGAGCCCACATGCCACAGCTACTGAAGCCCAGGAGACACAACTACTGAAGTCTGCGCACCTAGAACCTGTGCTCCGCAACTAGAGAAGCCACTGCAATGAGAAGCCCACGCACCGCAACAAAGAGTAGCCCCCGCTCACCACAACTAGAGAAAGCCCGCGCACAGCAACAAAGACACAACAAAGCCAAAAATAAATAAAATTTTAAAATATATATAAACTAGGGTATATATGTGCTTGCCACAGTGCCTGGGACATGGTCATTATGGGGGGTGGAGGAGGGGGGAGACAGGAAGAGAGACAGAGAAAGTCACTAAATGACTTTAAAAAGTTATGTGCTGTCCTGACACACTTTGGCTCTTACTATCTAGTTTGAAGAAAAAAGGTAAAAAATAAATAGTATATTATAGGATGGTATGGAATGGGATGATATGGCATGGTACCCTCTCCTATCCTATCATATAGTGGAAGCTCCCGCAGGCGGGGCTGGGAGTTAGTTAGCTAGTTGAAGGTGCAGTTAAAGCAGGAGATCAGGGACTTCCCTGGTGGCACAGTGGTTAAGACTCCACACTCCCAATGCAGGGGACCCGGGTTTGATCCCTGGTCAGGGAACTAGATCTCACATGGATGCCACAACTAAGAGTCTGCATGCCACAACTAAGGAGCCCACCTGCCGCAACTAAGACCCAGTGCAACCAAATAAATACTAAAAGAAAGCAAGCAGAGGATCAAGCAAAATAATACACACTGACCTAAAACATGTTATTTTAATCTAAAACATGTATATGAACATCAATGTGCCAAGCTCCTGAAATGAGGCCTATGCTTTTCTTTGAGGACAAGTCTTATAATCGGTGCTCTGTGTCATCTTTCTTACAGAAACCACACCCGTAATATATCACATATCATTTCCAGCTTCATTTTTATTTAAGTGTACAGAGAACTTAAAGACACTTGAGAAGCAAGTATAAAACCTTCCGTTTTTACTATTTTTTCCCCAATAGTCCCAGTTTTCTTTACTTGTATAGCAATTTGTTTTAGTGATCATCTTTGAACTTAATCCCAAAACATCAAACTTAGTTTTTGGAGAAACAATAGCTCTCTTTCATTTTGCACTGAAATGTCATTGATTTGCCTCACATTTAGTTAAAGCATATAACTACAGTAGCAAGGACAACTGGTATAAACAGGTTTGGGAACAAACAACTCAACTCTTGGTAAGCATACGACTCAACCCATGAGCGCAGACATGCCCGCTGGCTACAGAGTGACCTATTAGCTAAGAATGTTTATGGGGCCTCAAGCATGCATCTGTATGTTATAAAGAGAATGGAAAGTAGTGGCTTATCTGAATTAGTGAAGTGGAAATTGTTTAAGGGTGCTCTGTAGATCTGTATGTACTGTCATGGAAAGATATATATAATATGCCCCCACTTAATCGAAAAGAAACCCCCAAAATCTATATACATTCACATGTTGTAAATGCATGGGAAGGATGTCTGGGAGATGTACACCTCATTCCTGGTAGTGGTCACTTCTGGGGTGAGCAGAGATTTAGGATTACAATAGAAAGTGGGTTTCACTTATTTTTCCCTCTATATACATCTATATTGACTGAATTTTTACAGTGATTATTACTTATGTAATAAATAAACAAATAAATCAGGCAAACCCTTCCCCACATAGTGAATTTAGGGGGTGAGAAACAACTATCCTCAATTGGTCTAAGCAAAACCAAGGTGGGCAGCATTTGTCCTTGGGGCTCCCCTCCTCCAACTTCATTCTGTGGTCTCCCCCATTTTGGCCCCGTCGAGCTCATGCTGTCACTGCCACCTCTCACTGAGGTTATAGGCTGGCCAGGGAAGATGACGGTTATCAACAGCGTCCTTTGATAAGGGCTGGAAAGGAAGAGTGCTATGAGATCATAGAAGAACCTGATCTATTTGGGGAAAACTAAGGTGAGCTGAGATCTGAAGGATGAGAAGGAATTAGCCCAGGGGAGTAAAGAAGGGGGTGGGAAAAGCATGCCAGGAAGAAGGAACGGCATATATAAAGACCTAGTGACAAGAAGGGTCACACATATTTGGGTATTTGAAAGAAAAGCAAGGCAGTATGGTAAGAAGCAGCAGGCTGAAAAATCTCGTCTTTATCTAATGAGCAATAAAAAGCCATGCAAAGGTTTTAAACAAGGGAGTCAGATGACAAGACAGCATCAGATTTTTTTTTCCACACAGGACCGTCTGAAACACAAAGAGTTCATACTGAACGATACCATTCATAACTAGTGAATAACTAATTGAAGGGAAGGTTAGTGATTGAAATGGGCCACGAGGGGGGCTTCTGGGAGCAGGTAATGTACTGTTGCTTAATCTGGACGCTGGTTGCATGAGTGGGTTCAGTTTGTGAAAACTCTTTTGAGTTACAATGTGCTTTTTGGGAATAAGAGATGTAGAGAAGTGGGTGGATTTGAGAGCTACTGAAGAAATAATGATGGGGAACAGGGAGGGACGTGAAGAATGTCTCCTAAATTTCCACCTCGTCCAATTTGATGGATGTGGTATACCATTCACTCAGAGAAAACAAAAACCCTGGAGGAAGATGAAATGAGTTTTCATTCGTGCTTTGCTGTTGTTTTAAGGACAGGGGCTGTGGGGATGCGTGGGATCAAATTTAGAAATGTTGAGCTTGAGGCAGCATCTAAATGGAGATGCTAGCAGGCTGTCGGATATACACGACCGGAGCTCATAGAGGTTATCTGTGCTGCAGGTTCATACTGGAGGATCTTCTGTGACATGGAAGCCATGCAGAAGATGGCTTCACTTAGGGAGAGAGGATACTACTAGAAGAGAAGGGGGCTCTGAACTTAGCAGAATGTCAGCATTTAAAGGACTTGGGCAAGGGAGGATGAGCCAGTAAAGGAGAGTGAGAAGAAGCCTTCAGAGAGAGGGAAGAGGAAAACCAGATATATTCTATTTGTAGTTCTGGCATTATCTCCTCACCCAGTCACCCTTCTTTCTTCCTCCTTTCTCACAGGGGTTCCACCTTTTCTCTTACGTGTTTTTACCTCAAGATGGCCCAGCGTGTTTATGCCTTCTCAGTATATGGACACTTACTAGATGCCAACGGACTGTACTCTACTAAGGTCTAATCTCCAGAAGGTTCCTTTGTGGGCACCTGATGAATCTTCCTGAGTCTATGCAGGATCCTGCCCACGCCCAGGCCAGCACATGGTCACTGAGAGCCATTTTTAGGAAAATACAGCAATTACTGTCACAATACACTTGATGGCTGTAGTGACATTCTGCAGCCATGGGTCACAATCTCTCGGCTTTAAATAGCACCTCTCTGCTGGGCTTCAATCTCCTTATTTGTAAATTGAGGGGCTTGACCAGATCATCTTTCGAGCCCTTTTCATCAATATCATCCTATAAGTCTATGCCTCTTTGGCCTTGACCTTCAAATTAGTTTTTCAGTGGAGGCAACGTCCACAGATACGCCAGATCATTTTAGAAAGAGAAACCAAGGTCAAAAATGATGGGTTTTGGGGCTTCCCTGGTGGCGCAGTGGTTGAGAATCTGCCTACCAATGCAGGGGACACGGGTTCGAGCCCTGGTCTGGGAGGATCCCACATGCCGTGGAGCAACTAGGTTCGTGAGCCACAACTACTGAGCCTGCGCGTCTGGAGCCTGTGCTCCGCGACAAGAGAGGCTGCGATAGTGAGAGGCCCGCGCACCGCGATGAAGAGTGGCCCCCACTTGCCACAACTAGAGAAATCCCTCGCACAGAAACGAAGACCCAACACAGCCATAAATAAATAAATAAATAAAATTAAAAAAAAAAAAAATGATGGGTTTTTTCCCCCAAAACCTAGAAGATTGCAGAGACTGAATCAAAAGTTGGGCCCAGAGGTTGCTGGCCTCTTAGTGTCTATAATGGTTAATTTTATGTGCCAACCTAGTTAGGCTAGAGCACTCAGTTATCTAATCAAATACTAATAAAGGTGTTGCCGTGAAGGTGTTTTTTAGATAAGGTTAACAGTTGACCTTAAGTAAAGGAGATTACCCTTGATGAAGATGGGTCTCATCCAATCAGTTGACGGCCCTAAGAGCAAAAACTGAGGTTTTCTGAAGAAAAGGGAATTCTGCCTCAAAATTGCAGCATCAAATCCCACCTGGGTTTCCAGTCTGCCAGCCTGCCCTACAGATTTCAGATTTGTCAGCCTCTACAATCATGTGAGCCAATTCTTTAAAATAAGTATCTTTATGTATGTATATATACACATACACAACACATGTACACACACATGACACTCATTCTCATGTTAGACTTTTAGTTTCCATCAGAAAGAAGCAAGAAGAGAAGGCCAGGGGCTTTGACTCTAAAACTCTGTAGGGCTTAAAATCACTGTTACATCCACTTTTGTTACTTCCTGCCTGTTTCCCACATTATCAGACATTAAATGGTTCAACGCCGAAGTGTCACAGCTAGTTTCAGAGGTGGCATAAAAGGGGCCGCAGAGCAGGTGTACTCTACTCCCTAGTTGCACTTAGCAAGGGGAGAATCCCAGTGGGGAGAACTGGGGCAGGACCCAAAGTTACAAGAGCAGGGTGAGCCCCAAAATCCACAATGAGGAGGAACAGAGCACAGAGGAAGGCAAATCCCACTTGAGGTTCTAAGAAAGGCCTCTGACGTCTCCCCTCTCCCAGGAGCCCATAATACCCCAGCAGTTAGGGGGTATATAGAGATCGCCTGAATGTCTGACACACCACCCCCTTCTGTGCCAATTTACTGCATCAGTTTACAGGATAATAAGCATCTAGCAGAAAAAAACAAAGACAAAAACAAAACAATACACGAGCAAGGCTGACAGGTGTGCCCACAACAAATCTAAGCTTTCCCAGGCAGTCAGTCTAGAAAAGCATTTATCCGCCAGGGCCAAAGGGACATCTCTAGCAGGTGACCCTTTCATTTCCTACTAATTCAATTTGTGTAGAAATAAGCATAGCTCATTGACTAAATCTGCCTTTCTCTTAGAGAGGAACTTGATATGGCTTGAAGTTGCTCACTTAATTCCCATCTCCTGTTACAATCAGGAAGCTATATTTTTACTTGATTAAAATTAAGAAATTTGAGATCTGGAAAGAAGCTCAGAATACGTCAAGTTTAGCCTCTTCATTTGATGGTGAGGACCTGGAAGGTCACAGAGAAACACTCACATAAGACAGATCAGAGAGTGAGTGGTGTGGATCAGAAACTACCAGGTGAGAGGGATCCAGGGTGCTCTAGGAGAATGGCCACACGTGTGGGGTCAGGCAAGGGTGAGGTTGGATGTTTGGGGGGGGTGGTGACAGAGTGGATGCCCCATTTCCCAGGAGGATGGTACTCTGGTGATCTGGTGCGACCTCTCCCAGGAAACCGTTGCACCATTTCCAACCTCTGCTTAAATACTTTCAGTGATGTGAAAGGGGGCAGAGGGGGGTTATCTAACCACTTCATTAAGCAGACCCAAAACAAAAAATTTTTGTTTTTCAGTCAAATTAAACGTTTCCTCGAAACTTCTACCCATTACCCCAGTGGTTCTCACCCTGGCTGATATTTAGGACTTATCAAAAAGTCCTGATAGGCTTCCCTGGTGGCACAGTGGTTAAGAATCCGCCTGCCAATGCAGGGGACATGGGTTCGAGCCCTGGTTCGGGAAGATTCCACATGCCACAGAGTAAGTAAGCCCGTGAGCCACAACTACTGAGCCTGCGCTCTAGAGCCCACGAGTCACTACTGAAGCCCGTGCGCCTACAGCCCGTGCTCCGCAACAGGAGAAGCCACCGCAATGAGAAGCCCGCACACCGCAAGGAAGAGGAGCCCCCGCTCGCTGCAACTCGAGAAAGCCCGCACGCAGCAACGAAGACCCAACGCAGCCAAAAATAAAAGAATTAATAAAATAAATAAATAAATAAATAAAAAGTCCTGATACCCAGGCTACACACCAAGCCAATCATATCAGAATTTCTGAGGGGAGAACCCGAGCATTAGTACTGCCTAAAGCTCCTTGGATGGTCCCAACGAGGGACCAAGCTTGAAAACCTCTGCATTTGGCTCAGTTCTTGCATTAGTCTGCTAGAGCTTCCATAATAAAATACAGCAGACCAGGTGGCTTAAACAACAGAAATTAATCTTCTCACAAGTCTAGAGACTGGAAGTCCAAGATCAAGATGTCGGCAGGTTTGATTTCTCCTGAGGCCTCACTCCTTAGCTTGTAGATAGCTGCCTTCTCACTGTGTTCTCACGTGGCCCTTCCTCTGTGCTTTGCGCATCCCAAGGTGTGTGTGTCTCTCTCCCTCTCCCTCTCCCTCTCTCTTCTTACCAGTCATACTGGATTAGGACCCCACCCTTATGATTTCATTTAACCCACATTAGGGGTTAGGGCTTCATATGTGAACGGGGGCAGGGGAGAGGGGGAACGGGGCAGGAGGCACAATTCTGGTTGATTTAGAGCCCCTTACCCAAAGTGCCATAGCACCACGTGTGTCACGAGGTATCAGGTTGTGAGGGTGGCCAGCTGGACTCTGGGGCCATCAGAGGCCCTGGGATAGCTGTCTCTGGCCCTATGCAGCTACTCAAGCATCCTGTGAAAACAGCCACTGAGCACAGCCAGATGCTATGCCCAGCAGTCTCATGAATGCCCACATCAGCAAACAAAATGAGCTATGCCTGGCCCTCACTTATTTGGGCAAGTAACACCCTCAGGGCTACTGGAGGAGTTTCAGGTGCCCAAGGAGCACAGAGCACAGGACAAAGAGACAGAGGTTAGGGGCCACACAGGTGGGCTCCAGCTGGTGGCTTTTACTCTCTCCCTTCACATAAATCAGATGACGTATTGTGACAGATGAGCTACTGGCAGGCAAGCAGATTCTGCAAATTAGGGCTTAATCATTATTTTGAAAGACCTGGTATTTAGGTGTCTAGAACAGTACCTGGCACTTAGCAAGCCTCAATAAATACTTGTTGAATGAACAAATAATGAAAATGAAAATATCTGATTGGACTTGAAGTCCATTAGAAATATTACAAGAGATTTCAACATTAAAAGTTCTTACATTTGGGCTTCCCTGGTGGCGCAGTGGTTGAGAGTCCACCTGCCGATGCAGGGGACACGGGTTCGTGCCCCGGTCCGGGAGGATCCCACATGCCGCGGAGCGGCTGGGCCCGTGAGCCATGGCCGCTGGGCCTGCGCGTCCGGAGCCTGTGCTCCACAACGGGAGAGGCCACAGCAGTGAGAGGCCCGCGTACTGCAAAAAAACAAAAAAAAAACAAACAAAAGTCCTTACATTTAAGTGCAACTCTTGAAGTTTTTGAATGGTGAGAAAAATATTTGTAATTTTGTCTCTGTGAAAAAGGGTTTTCATTGTTGTGATTTTCAAGAATTGGAAGAGCTTATCATTAAACAGTCTTGATCAGAATTGTGTGTAGCTACTTCAAGTTTAAAACCTGACATTAAAAAAAAAGTCATGTTCATTGAAGCAATGTTCCAAAGCAAGTTCCTCATTAAAATTTTTTTAAAATTGTAAGAGGTATTTTTAAAATGTATTTGCTATATCCTCCCTAATGCTTTGTATTCTATTTTTCTTATCATAATAAAATTATATACAAAGAAAATATAAAGAAAAATTTCACCAAGCCTCATATAGACATCTGCAAATCCCCTCTAGTTTACTCACTGAATCCTACAAATATCATCATTTTTTTATTTTATTTTTTTTTGCGGTATGCGGGCCTCTCACTGTTGTGGCCTCTCCTGTTGCGGAGCACAGGCTCTGGACGCGCAGGCTCAGCGGCCATGGCTCACGGGCCCAGCCGCTCCGCGGCATGTGGGATCTTCCCGGACCGGGGCACGAACCCGCGTCCCCTGCATCGGCAGGCGGACTCCCAACCACTGCGCCCCCAGGGAAGCCCCATCATCATTTTTTATATGTGTTACAACATGAAGAAAGGCAGGAAGCACTGCCTTCTACTTCTCTCAGTAAATGGCACCACTATCAAAATTATTAAGCCTAAAACCTGGGTGTTACCCTGATTTCTCTTCTTTCCTCATGTTCTAAATCGGATCCTTCAGCTAGTCCAGATGTTGCTACTTTCAAAATTATCCCCTCTGTCCACTTCTTTCCTTCTCCAATGCTTCTACTTGCAGTAAGCTACCATCATCTCTTGCCTGGACTATTGCAAAAGACTCCTATCTGGGCTTCCATTTCCTGTGTTTCTTGCCCTTCTCCAATTCCTTCTCCACATGGCAGCCAGAATGTCCTTGTGAAAACTTAATTAGATCCTGTTATTTCTCCCCAACTCCTTACACCCTTGAAGCTTTCCAATGGCCCTTTAAATAAAACCTAGACCCCTTCCTATGGCCTAAAAGGGCCCTAATGATGTGGCCCTGCCCTCCTCTCCAACCTCACCTCTACTGCCCTCCCACCCTTGCATGCTCCAGCCACAATGGCCTTCTCTCTGATGCCTGAGAGAAAATTCTAGGACAAAGGTCAAGGTCAAGTGGAGATACCAGGCAAACAATTAGATAGATGGAGAGTCTCAGATGTCAAGCGACATCTGAGCCGTAGCTGTAACTTGGGGGTCTAGTAGAAAAGCCACAAGACTTAGATGAGATCACCAAGGAAGGGGGCTTAGAAAGAGAAGAGGACCAAACACTGGGCAGTGGAGCTCTCTCAACATTTAAAGGTCAGGGAGTTGGAAAGAAACCTGTGAAGGAGACTGGGAAGCGGCACCTCCGTAAAAGAAAAAACAGGAGATTTGGGGGCCTTGGAAGCACGCTGAGAAGTTGGTTAAAAAACATACACTTTCAGAACTATCCACTGGAGTGGATAGTGAAGTCTGTTTGTTTGGTTTTTTTAAACAAGCACTCCTAGTCTCGTTATCATCAGAGAAACCTGGGAAACACTGCCCTGGAACTTGGCCCAATCAGAAGAATCACCTGCCTGGGGCCCTTTTTAAACACATACTTTTCAGAGACTTCACCCCCAAATACACTGAAACTGAATCCCCAAGGGACTTAGAATTTGGAAGTTCATCATCCAAACTTATTGTTTCTTCTTGGGACTCGCTCTAAAACAACCCACCACAGTTTTGCTTTTGAACCAACGAATCAGTGGTTCTCTCTTCATTGACAAAGGCTGATACACCATTTCCATCATCTCTTCAACTGGAGGTGCATTTACTAAAACCATATGGAATGGATTTTAGCGAATGCTAGGGTCTTGGCAAAGAGTCCTGGGTTTGAACTAGAATTAAAATCACCTAATAAACAAATGGGAATTCCCACGTCCAGACATAAGTCAAACGACAAGTTAGAGCTCTCCACCCAAAGGTCTTAGCTGATTTAACTCTCAAAGCACACAGAATCACTTTCTCCAAGTCTCAGCAGCCGCATCTACCCTCCCCAAACGATCTGATGGTGGCCACGTCTAGATGGCCCGCACACAGCCTCTGTTACTGGTGTCCTCACGGCTGCCTCCCCTAACCCAGCCTGCTCCATCAGGCTTTTCCAGTTCTGTGCTCAGAGACTCTTCCTGAATTTCCTTACTCTGAATGTTAAAAACTCTCCCGTCCATCTGATCAAAATGGGAAACTTTTTGCCCTCTCTGACAGAAATCATTCTGTGTTGGCCACCTGATGGGTACTTGGGGTTAATTAGAAAATCCCCATCAAGAGTTCAGAGGCCAGTATCAGCTGTCAAAGTCCCACATTCCCCTCTCTCCCCTCTTTCAAGTGCAAAACAACCTGTGTCTGAAGATGTGCGGGAGATAAAAGGGCACACACAGCAGCGCTGGGGGCTTTGACTCAGTCCCATTCATGGGCCCACCACCATGAATACTGCAAAATCTCAAATGAAAGTTTTAATCTCCCCACTGCATTCAGCCTAAAGAGAAAAGGGCTTCCTTTTAACAATTTCCCCCCTTAAACCTTTTGTGTTGCCATGCTCCTGAAAAAAGCGGAGATTTCACTCTGACCCGGCGAGGGCTTTACGCCAAAGAAAGCAATGCACCTCAAACCCTTTGTGCTGAAAGAAGGGCTGGCCGGCCCGAAGCAACCGGCGGGAAAGCAGCAACCCATGGTGGGGCGCGCAGGGGACCGAGGGTGCCCGCGTCTCTGCTGACGCCGGGCTCTGGCCTCTCGACCGACGGGCCTAATGGAACGAGTACAGTACGCCGCGGGCCCCACTGCTCTCAACAGTGCCGAGTCTGGCGTGAGAGTGCGACAAGGGTGGCTGATTTCGCAGCTAGGACACCGGTCTGAAACGCAACAGCACCCGCAGACCAGGAGGCCCAATTTGGCCCTTTGTGTTCACACTGCACTCAAAAGAAGAAAGAACAACTCCACTCCAAAGTTCCACCCTCTCCAAGCCACCCTTTGCGGAGAATCGCGGACGGGGGTGTTCACAAGACCCTGGCTGATTGGTGGGAAGCAGATAGCGGCGGCCTCTAGGTTCCTACCTTTGGGTGCAGACTCCGGGCCACTCCGGGAACAGGGGCTCCCGCAATCTGCAAAACGCCTTTGCGCGGAGGGCGCTTCCCCCTCGCAGACCCGCCGTTCCCGCGAGAGGACCTGGAGGAACGCAGAGTGCTGTTTCGATCTTTGCCTGCCTTCACAATTACTCCCTCCGCACGCAGTTAACGCTACTGGGGTGCTTGTGATAAGAAATGCAATGCCCAACCCCCACGCTCTTCTAGCATTAAAAAAAAAAAAAAAGTTGTTTAGTAAGTATGACGACGTTCCCTTCTTTATCCCCTCCACAGGGCTGCCCTGTTTGAAATTAACACCTGACATTAATCCAAAATGTCGGGATAAAAACCAGAGGCTCTGTTCTGAGCCCAACGCGGTCTTATGAGCGCCTTAATTCGGTGTCGCTTAATTCTGACAGCCCAGTGAACGCCACCTTTTCAAAAGGGTATTTTTGTCGAGCGGCCAGAGTTCAAAAGGTCCAGCGCCCAGCTTTCTGCGCAAAGTACGTGCAGGGGCAGCCTGGAGCGGTTCTAAAGCAGTCCCTGCCGGTCCCTCCTTAAATCTGTAAAACGATGAACGCGCCCCTTTCCTCAAGGGTTCTGTTTCCTCCTGTTTGACAGTTTGCTTCGCTAGACTTTTCACCATTTCTGAACATGACTTTTATTGGGGGTCACAGACAGCCGGGTAGATACGTTGCCACTGCCCATGGCAAAACTGTCTTTGATTTGATATTTTTCCTTTTTAAAATGTTTGTAAAATGTCTACCCTTTCCCTCTCTGGCCAGTGTGTGTGGCCCGAGAGTGTGCGTGATTTGGAGTGTGTGTTGTCTTCAGGATAGCGAGAGGGGGGTGGAGGGGGAGGATTTCAAAAGGTTTCTCAAATTCAGACGTTTAAAGAAACAGCGATGAGAAGGCGGTAGCGCGGAGGTGAACAAAGGCCAAATAGCATTTAAAATTATTACATTTATCTGTGCTGAATGACATGTATTTTAAAAATAAAAAGCGCATATAAAGACTTTAAAATCCCTTCCTTTTCATTTGCCACTTGCTGAATAAAGGGTTGTAGAAAACATGCCTTTGATCATTTTTGAGCTGTGAAATTTTGGCCAACCTCTTACACCAAACACAAGCACACATACGTACACACTTCCAAACTGAGAGCAGGAATAATCTGATAATGCTGGCCAACTTTTCTGCATCTCCTTTCTAACTGCGAGCTCAACAATGAAAAACCAAATGGACACAGGGCTCTACTAAAATGTTTCTAAGTTCCTTTCCAGTTCTAATGTTCTATAAATAATATTTCTCAGTTTGTGGGTAGTTCAAGTGAAAGTACAGCTTTTTTAAAAACCATAATTATCTGGGTAATTAGACTAATGCAATAAAATTTACGTACTAATTTTAACACTAATAAATACACACTTCTGGAAAGAACTCGTTTTATATAAAATCATATTTCAAACGCACAAATATGGCTGCATTTAAAGGAACTCAAGTGCAAATTATTCTGTAAAGTGAAGAAGACTTTTCTAATGCGAATAAACACCCCCTTGTTAATGTTTCATATGTCTGATTTTTCTTAAACCAGACTCTTTAAAAGAAAACCAGTCATAGTTTCCTTAGACGGCAGTATGGCTATATTCATAGTATACTTAAATTAAAAATTCTCCAGAAACAAATACAAACTGAAAGGTTTGTAAAGACACTTAACATCTTTTCTCATTAGGAAAATGACAAGAGATATAAAACCTAGAGATATCTGTTTGAGCAATGAAAAAAAAAGTCAGAACATAAAACTATTTTTAACTCCTCCACTAAATAGATGTGTTTCAAATTTACATCTTTATGAAGAGGAAAGAAGATCAAATTTAAATATTCTAAATTTCAACTGAATTATGAGTAATGCATCTTTTATGTAAGTTACTTAAATGTGGCTCTTTGAGGAAAGCTTTTCATTTGATTTTGATGCTTTCCCCAGCAGTTTCAGAGAAGGAGACATTGAAAAAAATTAATGCAATTGCTCATAAATTTCAGTTGAGCCGAGGCAGAAGAGGAACAAGTCGCTGGAAACGGGGATATCTGCATTTTTGTCTTCTAACGCTAAAATCTCCTTCAGAACCCAGCAACTGGAAAATTAATTTGTGAGCCTTGTGATAAACCGGAATAGCATTTCTCACCTAAACATTTTCTCCACTTGTCTTAAGGTAAAGAGACAACCTGGTATAAACCACCTGTAGTCCAATTAGACAAGTCTTCTGCCTTTGTGGGAATAATGACCTACATGAGTCACTACTTTCAGACTAACCGAATCTGAAAACCCTGGTCAGAGTGGTCTTTTCATGCTCACAAAGTCAGCAGGCATCTTGCCTCTCATAAAGCTTAAAATCTATCAAGCACATGCAGAATAATTCACATCACTGCCCCTGAAACCCTTTGAAGCAAATACACAGAAAAGAAAAAGATTAAGATTTGATCTCAATTTAAACATGTTAACAGTAACCCTATATTATTCCAGATTTTACCCAGCTGTTTTGGATCTTTAGTGAATGTGAACAAGAGAGCAAACCTGTTTCAAGGATTAGGGAATATAAAGGTTCAAAAGGAGTCGAACCCTTTTCTGAACTACACATCTCCTGCGCTGGCTTCTTGCTAGGCAGACTTTTAGAATTCAATGCCACTGGCTTCTTTCTCACTTTCTTTCTCTGCAATCTGGCTTTCTTATAATTACTTCCTAAACCAGGTCTCTTATATTCTTAAAAACCATAAACATTATAGGTCACATGGGGTGGGCTCAAATAATTTGCCTCATAGGGCACTGAGGTTTGTTTCTGAAGTCATTCATAATCATCTATGTCAACTTCGATGAGGGAGGACTTATTTAGTTTTACTCTTTTCTTTTTTAGGAAGACATGAGCAAGAAAGAGACTAAATATGACCACATTTAGGGTAAAGTTGCAGCCAGTTATCACGTAATCACTTCCCTTAAAAGAATGAATCTGCTAAGTTTTCCCAGGACTTGCAGAGAAAAAAAAAGACATTCTCACAGACAGGAAAGCTTCATGTTTAATAGAAGCTGATTCTGCCAATTAAGTTCAACTGGAGAGTGAGAGGGAAATGTTTAAGTGTAACAGAAGAAAAGTCTGAAAATGAATAATAAATCGAAGGGAACTATTTGTATATAGCATCAGTCACTGTAACTTTGCTGATCAGAAGGCAGTGTGTCATTGCAATTAGGTTAACCAAGTTCCATAGAAGATACTGCAGGACCTACAGGAATGAAGTGCCTGGAAAGATACACTTCATTTGCCTTGGGAAAAGAGAAATAGGGTTTGCAGGTAGAAGGGTAGGAAAATATTTATTGAACAGCGCTATTACAAAGGTAATCAGCACAAGAACTCTTACTAGTCCCCATTTTTACAAATGAGTAAAATGAGTTTAGAAAGTTTCAGTTTCTTGCGCAAGGAAGACAGCAACTATTTGGTGGGGCTGAAATTCTGCTTCAAGTCTACTCTTTAAAAATATGCTGCCTCTCAGGAGCAGGAAGGCACATTGTAAATGTTCATGGAAGGTAGTATATATAGGATAGTAGATATAAGGCCTCTCTTTTCCTGTTATCTGTTTTTGCATCATTCATTTCAACAAGGTAATAAATATTCATTAAGCATCTTTTACTAACCACCACTCCCAAAAGATACTTGGTACGGGTTAAATGCCTTGCCTAAGGTTTTACAGAACCCAGGCAATCAGACTAGAGTCCATGCCCTTCATTAAGCACCATTCTTACTGCCTCTTGCAAAATAGATGATCTGGCCAAAAGGAGGAAAGAATGTTGCATAAAGGTAATGACAAGAGGATATGCGCCTCCTAACTCATGAGAAATATGGCATTTGGGCAAGATTCTAGAGTAGCAAAAATAAATCATTGATCCAGTGGGAAGAAAGCAACAAAGAGTTATCCAAGAAAATGGAATTGATTTTCTACAAAGCAAAACAATAACATCACTACTTCTCTGTTCGACTAAGAATAAGTACAAAACCACAATACATACAAAGGAATAACATTTATTGTTCATATAGAAAATTTAGAAATTATAAAATAGAAAATAAAAATCATCCATAGTCCTGTCACTCAGAAATACTCACTATTTTTTTGTAATATACACATTTAAATATAGTTATATAATACACATACATAAGGACATTTTTAATAGAATTAATCTTATGTATAATTTTTAACCTGGCTTTTTAATCACTTATTATGCCGGATACATTTTCCCATGCCATTGAAAAATCTTTGAAAACATTCTTCTTAATATTACATATCAAAATTTATTAAACCAATTCCCTATAGTTAGGTATCCAGTAATTCTATTTTTTGCTACTATAGGTAGCTCCATGTTGTACAAGTATTTTGTATTTTTGTGGACATCTCTGATGATTTCATCAAGATTAAACAACACTTTTCTTGTTCTTTATACTGCCATATTGTCTTCCAAAATGGTTGTATTCATATACCCTCCATGAACAAGATGCAAAAACGATCTTTTCACTGCTGGGTAAGGATTTTTTTTTTTAATTTCTACCAACTAAATGGAAGGAGGAAAGCATGTTATTATTTGAAGTTCCTTCATTATTAGGTTGAATATTTTAACATTCTTCTTGACATTTTTGCCATTTATGAATTACCTTTTATGTCCTTTCCCTTTTTTGCTATTGGTATGCTTGACTTGTTGATTTTAAAGAGCTCTTTACATATTAAGAATATTAAATAATTGCATAAAACTACATTTGGACCTGTTTTCAAGGCCCAGACCAAGTTCTGCATCTTTCATTATGCCTTTCCTGAATCCTCCAACCCTTATGCAAGTCTCCTGCTTCTAAAATCCTAATACAATATTCAATACTGAATTATACACTGTTTGCAGTTCTTTAGAGTTTCTTCTTTTGTCCTCCATAATACCTTTCCAGAGGAGACTTCATGTCTTTCAACAACTACAAAGATGACCAACTTGACATCTCTGAAGTCTCAGTGTCATTTACTATGATCTGGTTGTAATTATCCCCATTTAACAGGTGATGGAACTGGGGTTCAGCCCAGATTTGCCAGCTACTATGTGATTATCCTAAGTACTCAACCAGGCTTTCTGACTCCTGCAGTGCTTCTTCCAGGTCTCATGTTAGCACGTTTACATTGAGTTAATCTTATGTTAACATTTTCTCTTAGTTTATTTTAAATGTATAGAACACAATTCATAGAGCTCACAAAGAAGACTTAGTTGGTAAGAAATAGAACCAAGTCTGATATTTTAGATTTTTGGTACAGAAAAATGACTTGTTTTATTCTTTTTCTGATCATAATTACTTTAATAATCCTTTGCCTTTAAAACAAAGAATATCAAATTTCCTCAGAACTTGATTTTATGGGTTATTTATATATAAAGGATTTACATGAGTCACCCTAAAATCACATCACAAATCAGCAATGATAACAGAAATGAAATTAAACAGCCTATGGCTTTCAATATTTTATTCCTCCCAACTCTTGCTCCAGAAGTCAAGTCCTTACAAATGTTCCAAATGAATAGCTTTATCTTTCTTTTTATTATCAATAGGATGGGAGCTTATCCAGTACTCACCCATAAAAAGCTTTTATTAAAAGTCACTCTCTTTGAAATGGAGAGGACCCCAGGGATGGCCTAGAATCCAATGGAGAAGAATCAGAAAAATCACTTCTTACTGGGTGTGTGCCTATATATATGGGGGGGGGGGGGGAGGGAGGGAGAGGGAGATGGAGAGAGGGAGAGAGAGGGAGGGAGAGAGAGAAAGAGAGAGACTCATTCTTGATTTACCCACAGTGTGTTACTTTTTGTGCAATCCAATGTGACTTAGCTAGAGACTGAGGAGAGGGCGAATAAGGAGGAAGAAAATGTCGCATGCGAAGGTGAAACTCATGTCTCTTCTATGGAATTGGGCAGGTATGTATTTTAGAAAGGCCTTCAAGGTTCTTCTGGAGAAAAGGCCTGATTTGAATCAATTAACATGGCTGGACTTCCAGGCCTTCTAAAATGGTCTTTCATTTCCATGTGAATATTGGAAAATGCCCTTCTTGGGAGCAGGGGCAGGGGGAACAGACCTCTTTGCTTCCATCTCTGCTAATTTACATGCTCCCCAATGGAGGTCATATCGATATGAGACCCAACCGCTGTCAGCTTTGCGGGTCCCTTAACCTGAGAACCTTGAAGCCCATTGAGAGCTATTCATACTTGGCAGATTGATTTCTTCAGTTATTTTGTCATAGTAACTGACAATTCACTGCCATCCAAGTGTATCTGGGAGCACAATGCCCACATAAATATTGTTGGCAATTCTCAGCATATCCCTTTGTGGAAACGGTAGGTTAATTTACTTCTGCCACTCGACTTTCTATAGCTACTGTGGCAGAAGATCATTTCCTCTGCAACCATATAGCCAACAGAACCAGTAGGGCTTGTTTCAAAGCAGCAGAGTTCAGAATCCCCCATTAATGCAGAATGAAATGAATCAAAACTTCAAACCCAGGTTAATCTGGAGGGGGAGAGAGGGGGTCCACAGGAACATAAAAACCCTGATGGGAATCAGGTGTAGCCCAAGTCCTAAAGCTATTCTAGAGAGTTTAGGGCGTGGAAATAATAGATCATATGATCAGGAAAATGTCTCTAAAAAAAATAATCACGTGAGGGACAAAAGGCACTGACCTTTAATCATACCAGCTGATTTGAAAGGTGCACTGTGAGCTGTGTTGACTCACAGAGCAGGTGGAGGACTTCCTGAGAGCAGTGCAGAGAGCTCCAGGGCAGCCTTGGTCTATAGAGGATTTTCTTGTTGTTTCCCTAGCTGTTAATCCAACCATCCCGGAACAGTGAGTCAGCCACAGCTGTGGCATGGGAGAAAGAAAAGGGGCTTTGGCAGTAGACATTCCTGGATTTGATACCTAGTGCCACTGCTTAGCCATGGTACCCTAAGTCCCTTCATCTTCCTGAACTCAGTTTCACTGTCTGTGAAATGGGATTGTAAAGGTACCGACTTTACGGAGTAGTCATAAGGATTAAATGAGATAATTTATTCATCAAGTCAATCTTTTCTAAGTGCCTTCTCTGCATTAGGCAAAGCATTTAGGACTGGGAAAGAAAACATTTGGTTTTTTTTTTATGGTACACGGGCCTCTCACTGCTGTGGCCTCTCCCGTTGCGGAGCACAGGCTCCGGACGCGCAGGCTCAGCGGCCATGGCTCACGGGCCTAGCTGCTCCGCGGCATGTGGGATCCTCCCAGACCGGGGCACGAACCCACGTTCCCTGCATTGGCAGGCGGACTCTCAACCACTGCGCCACCAGGGAAGCCCGGGAAAGAAAACGTTTGAAGGAAAATACTATCTTTGATTTTAGTGCATCCAGTTAGAAAGGAAAATAAAATTGCTTCGGTGCAAGACTTGACTGAGTTGGCTTGGAAGCATCAGAGAAGGCTTCTCAGAGAAGACAGCACTTGAGATTTGAAGAACGAGAAGTTTGTCAGCAGACTAGCAGAAAGGAGACACCCCAGGCAGATGTGAAGGCCAGAGAGGCAGGTGATAGCACTCTTATTGCTGCTGATGTATGGTGGGCAAGGACCATGTGGCAGAATGCAAGGCTGAGCAGGGAGAGGAACAAATCAGAAAGAGCTCTGTGCATGTCCAATACAAAGGAGCTTAGATTTTATCCTATCATCACCAGGAGCCTTCAAAACATGCCTGTCCCACAGAGCATTTACTAGGTGCCATGTGCTATGCTCAATCGCTGTGATACTCTGTCTAGTCAGGGTAATCAAAGCTGATGTCACTGTGGGAGCTGACTTCCCACTGAGTTCCTTGTGATGAAAAACAGTGAACCAAGTTTGTGTGTGGGTGTGTGGGGAGGGGGTGGGTGGCAGATAAACCTTTTGAAAAATTCTACACATATTTGGGGTCAAGAGGCATGGATACACCTCCAATTGGTGTCTTTATCTCTCTGAACCTTCCTCTCTCTGGTGTCTGTGTAAATAACACCTGCCAAGCCTCATTTGAGAACTTTTATGGCATAAGGGATACCTAGCACCTTGAAAAGTTAAGTACTACCTAAGGCTATAATCTGCTCCAATTTTCTCCTTCCTCTCTCCAAAGTGTGTGACCAGGACACTCGAATATCTGAAGGAACCTAAGTTCTAAGAGAAGGGAGTCCCAGGCCTCCCAAGCCCACTTAAACAGAAGGTGGGATTTCCCAGAGGGTTCGTACCCGCCCCTACTTCTGAGGCCCATGTAAGGAGAGTCAGGACTTACGGGGTACTGGGAAGACAAACCCGAAATCCAGATGCTAGGGCTTTACCACTTAGCTATGTGATCCTGGAGAAGTCACTGAACCCCTGTGAGCTGCAGCTCCCTCATCTCAAAAATGGGCATAAATGATCATACCCACCCTGCTTGCTGCATAGTACAGCAGCGTCGGTGATGACCACCTGCTCTGGTCATCTACTGCTGCATAACCATTACTCCAAAACAGAGTGGCTTAAAACCATGACATTCACCTTGCTCACAAATCTGCAACTGGGACAGGGCTCAGTGGAGACAGCTTATCTCTGCTCCACTTGGTATCAGCTGGGGCCAATCAATGGCTGGGGCTGGAATCTCAGAGGGTTCCTGTACTCACACGACTGATGGTCAGTGCTGACTCTTGACTGCCTCACTGCTTCCTCACAACCTGGTAGCAGGTTAGGGGTAAGTGCCTGATTAGGCAGATCACCAAGCCTGAAGTCACAGAGCATCACTTCCGCCATTTTCCCTTAGTCACAAGTCCCATTGGGATTCAAGGAGAGCCCCCACCTCTCCCCAGGAGGAGTGTCAGTGCCACTGTAAGATGATGATGTGGGAGGGGATAGACATATATTGGTAGGGCCATCTTTGGAAAATATAATCTGCCACTTTGTGTAGAGGAAAGAGCTTTATGAAGTATAAATCATCATATGAATGGTGTTGCTAACACTCAAGGCTTTCCACTTAAGTGCTGCTTCACATATTGAAGAAGTACTATTATTTTTAAACTCTTTATTCAATATCTATTGATGTCTACTACATGCAGGCACCATTCAAGATGTTTTCAAGCCCTAGACCTCATTTCACCCATACAACAAGCATGAGAGGTAGGATTTATGATCCCTATTTTAGAGTAAACTGAGGTACAGAACATTAATAAAAGCATTGAGTGACAGCTTTAATTCATTCACTCAGTAAATACGTACTAAACATTTACTTTGTCAGACAAGGTGCTCAAAGGGGAACAAAGGTAAACAAACCAGCCATAATCTCTGTCTCACCTAGTGGAGGAGAAAAATAAAAACCAAATAATCATGAAATAAATTGATTACCATTGTACCAACACTATGGTAGGAAGATCTCATGTAGACTGGAGGTCAGGGAAGGCTTCCTTAAGGAAATGACATTTTAAATGATACCTGAAGAATGAGTAGGAATGAGATGGGCGTTGGGGGGTACAGGAGAGCATTCCAGGCAGAGGGAGCTGCCTGTGCAAAGGCCCTGTGGGTGGAGGGAGAGGGATAGAGCTGGAGCATAGAGGGTGAGGATGAGCTTGCTTTGAGATGCAGCCAGAGAGACAGACAGGCCAGAAAAGCATGCAGGGACTTGCCTAAGCGTAATCCAGAAGCTGCAGAGTCAGGACTTATCTTAGGGATTTCTATCTCATTATGTAGCATAATCAAACCATGGTAGATAAGTTAGACCAAATATTTTCATATAATTCAATCCAATTTTAATAAATGAATATAATCCAAGTACCAAAACTTCTAGATGTTATACAGACTTTTACTGGAATGGGAACATTTTTAGAGGACTAGGGGTATATCATATGGATTCAATTATATATTCATGAACCTAAAACTTGACGTATTCTAAATAATAATGAATGTTTACCTTCTGTATGCCCTTCTTTTCTTCCTTTTTCTTTTTTTAACCCTATTACTGTCTTAGTAATGGTTGTTACTCTCACTTGACATCCTAAGCTTGGGTGGAGCCAGAAGTCTTTAACTTCAAAGAAAGCAAGTTTGGGGTTTTCGGGATCTGACTCAATCACTGAAGATAATAGCTAAGAAACAGGAGACTGGGTTATAGGGGAAGGCTTCTCTAAACCTACCATTGGGCAAATGATTCAGAAGTATTTCAAATCGAAGCTAAAAGAATTGGTGTTTGATTGAAGGGAAGGCACTAAGAATATCGTATTTCCCATCAGATTGTGTTTAAATTCTACATATGTTCAAATTGACTAACTCTCACCTATTATGACCCCAAATAAGAACAGTCATCAATCCTAAATTTGTTCAATGAAATATTTATTATCTACCATGTGCAAGGCAAATATTCACAGGAGTGACTCTGTGAAATGGTTCCATTATTCTACATAAACTCTATAGCAGGTTAAAGAGGAAAAGGCAATTTTTAAAAGAGACTTTAGGGAAATAGCCCTTTTCATATCACAGCTATGATCAAACTCAGCATTCAGAATACCAGAGGTGGACAAATAAAAGCTGAAAATTTAAAAACAGTCAGGAGAATTTGTAACCAAAACAACTCAGGAAAATTAAATATGTGCTTTTAGGGAAAGGTCTAGAAAATGCAAGCAATATTATTAATGAAATAAAAATATAGGCCAATATAACAAATTTAGTGTTAATTCGGAATGTTAACTTTTTAAAAATACAAAATGGATTGCCCTGACAAATTAGATAAAATATGGAAAAATATAAATGTTATACCCTGTGGCCTAACTTAAAATATTTTAAATATCCCTTGTAGATCAAGGGCAACGTTGAGGTCTTATTTCTGTTTTTATCTCTAGACTCTGGAAGTTCTTGAAAACAAGAAGCATGTGGAAAAAATCTTAGATGAATTACAAAATCGTTAAAAAGTTGAAGTACACAATCTGGGAGTTCATTTATACTTAGCTATACTTATTACTTAATAAAATTGTTATAAAAGTTAGGAATGAGGAAAAAGCATATACAATTTCAAGACGAAAATGTCTTAAGAACCATTCAATCTGAAGAGCTCATCTGATAAGGAATTCTTGATCAACTCTAGATAATCTGGTTTCAACATTAAAGAGTACTGATCCCTTGTTTTCTGTTGGATACACAGCCTTCTTTCTAGAACATCTAATTTAAATAATTTAAGGTCTGATTATCCAGTTTGTGAATAATCAAAATCCTTTTCCAGTCATCTACCCCTGAGGCTGTTTTTTCTGAATCTTCGTTTATTCTAACCCAGCCATGCTCTTTTCTTCCAGACTGGCAGAGAAAAGGAAGTTCAACTCAGTCAGCCTCTCTCCCTCCCTCTCTCTACCTCTTGCTTTCTCTATTCCTCCCACTCTTCCTTCCCCTCTACCAACTTTTGTTCATTTTTATTTGTATCAAAGTAGTACATGCACATCATCTAATTGTTTAATTATACTACAAAGGTTACAATAATAATCCTCAGTCCCTTCCTCCTACTTTCCAGATAGAACTATTTTCCTATATTTTTAACAATTTCTTCTGCTATTTACCCCCATATTTCTAAACAGTGTGCTTCTAGCTCTGTTTTGTTGACTAGTACGTTTTAAATTTATTTATTTATTTATTTTTGACTGCGTTGGGTCTTCGTTGCTGCACAAGGGCTTCTCATTGTGGTGGCTTCTCTTGTTGCAGAGCACGGGTTCTAGGCACGTGGGCTTCAGTAGTTATGGCACGCAGGCCCTAGAGCGCAGGTTCAGTAGTTGTGGCTCACGGGCTTTGTTGCTCTGTGGCATGTGGGATCTTCCCGGACCAGGGCTTGAACCCATGTCCCCTGCACTGGCAGGCAGGGTCTTCACCACTGCACCACCAGGGAAGCCCTACGTTTTAGACATTAGCTATTGACTTTCCATAAGAGACGGTGAAGGTTTACCCCTCACACTCAATGTCTGCCACCACTCTCCTGCAATAATTCTATCTCTACTTTTGGTACAATCACCATTACATGTGTCCTTTACTACAAGTATGCAAATACTGTGCACTGAAGAGCTAGTATTAGGCAATGGTTACACTGCCTTTATTGTGTTTTTCTTTTTTCCTGAAACTAATAATCTCTTCTTTTTCTTTACATAGCTCTGTGCAGCTCTCATTAAGTTCTTCTAAAACTCTCCCTCAGAATTCTAAAACACCTCTAAATACTCTTCTCTTTACTTTGTGCTCAAATGCATCAGATACCACCAGTCGTCTGTCTTCTCCTGCACCCTTCCATCCTCCTGCTCCTCGCTGCGTCCTCTGAGCCTGCTGTCCCACATTTCCCTTTGCTTCTCTTCTGGGTTGGACCTCTTATTTCCAGGACCTTGTGTCTTCTCCCTTCTTGGTTTATCCTCTCTTTTGGTAAAGCACCTCCTGCTGAAGCTTCTTGAGAAAGGGAGAAGAGGAAGAGAGGTCTCCTTGCTGTTAAGACTCCTACTTCTCAAGTCTAAGAACCCTGCTCCCTTACAATCTCCTTTAAGGCAGGGGCCATGACCTATATACATTTTTTAACCCCCCAGGCTGTACGCCACTATTCCCCTACAAGTCCTTGCTCATCACAGACCCTGAAGTTACCTTAGTTATATTTATCTATTTACCAAGCTATTATCTCTCCACCTTGCATGCCTTAATCAGTGTATCCTCAGTGCATATAGCTGCCCACCCCACCAAAACCACTATATGAACAAACAGATAAATGAATAAAAATGTGCGGAAAGAGCATGCATTTGAGAGTCAAACAGCCTTGTACTCAAACACAGGCTTTGTATTTTGGTTCTGAGACTTTGAGAAACGTGCCTAACATTGCTGAGATTCCATTTTTTCGTTTGTCAAATAAAAGTAACTATTTCTCATGTGTCAAATCAAGGGGTTGCTGGTGATTTATTTAGGGTTGAAATATCAGGATACCTATAACTTACTTTCAAATGGTTCAGCTTCCCTTCCCCAGATGTATATGTAAGCACACAGAGAACAGATGAGGCAATAAGGCAGTGATCAGTGAACCCAGGAGAAGGATATATAGGTGTTCACTGTACTTTTCTTTCAACTTTTCTCTAAGTTTGACTATTTTCAAAATACAAAGAGATGAAGGGGGGGAAATGGCGTAGCTACCTCAGAGGGTCTTTGTTAGAATTAAAGGAATCTGATAATGAAGCACTTAAAACTGTGCCTGGGCTTCCCTGGTGGTGCAGTGGTTGAGAGTCCGCCTGCCGATGCGGGGGACACGGGTTCATGCCCCGGTCTGGGAAGATCCCACATGCCGCGGAGCGGCTGAGCCTGTGAGCCATGGCCGCTGAGCCTGCGCATCCGGAGCCTGTGCTCCGCAACGGGAGAGACCACAACAGTGTACCGCAAAACAAAACAAAACAAAACAAAAACTGTGCCTGGCAGTACTGGATGCTCAACAAATGTTAATGTCCTTCATTCCCTGGAACTAATCCCAATCTTAGACTGGAGAAATATAAAGGAACTGACATCTGTGGACTATCTGCTTGGCTTTCAGCCAGCCCTGCAGTGGGCTCACTCCGACTTCATAGCCCAATTCAAAAAACTTCTCTCTAAACTTTGCTCCCTCTGGTCAGCTGAAAAATTCCTACCTCCCACCGAAGATGTGCACATCAAATCCTTGGAACCTATGAATGTTACTTTATTTGGTAAAAGGGTCTTTACACATGTAATTAAGAACCTTGAGATGAGATCATCCTAGATTATCCAGGTAGACCCTAAATCCAATGACCAGTGACATTGACGGTGACAAATCCAATCCTTATAAGAGACACACAGAGGAGATCAGTCAGAAGACGAGGAGGCAATGTAAGTCCAGGGCAGATACTGGAGGGATGTGGCCACAAGCCGAGGAAACCAAGGAAAGCGGACAGCCACCAGAAGCTGGAAGAAGCAAAGAACGTATTTTCCCCTTGCAGCTTCTAGAGGGAGCTGAGCGCTCCAACACGTTGAGTTTGGATTTCCAGCCCCATAACTGTGAGGGAATAAAGTTCTATTATTTTAAGCCACCAAATTTGTGGTAATCAGTTACGGCAGCCCGAGGAAACAAATACACTTCCCCTGACAAGATTCTCAACACGTGCTTCTATTCAAGCAGCCTGGCTCTGCCTGAATCAGCCAACAGCCCTCACCCAGCCCCTCCACCTGCATCCCTAAGACTAGGGCCCTGCTTCCTGTCCCTGGCTCTCCTTTATTTCTCTCCTACCCACCTGACCATTTCTGTCAGCTGTTGGCTGCAACATCTCTCTGATGCCAGCGACCTGCTTGTCTGCTCTTTGCATGTGACTTGCCCTTCATACCTCTCAAGCCTCATTCTTATGGGCCAGCTCCCTGGTCCCAGGGGTCTAATCAGCTCTGCTCAAACTAGCCCTACCAACTACCATGCTCCAGATATGACATCTTTAACATTCAAAAATAATGGGCAGGGACTTCCCTGGCAGTCCAGTGGTTAAGACTCCACGCTTCCACTGCAGGGGGCGCAGGTTTGATCCCTGGTCAGGGAACTAAGATCCCACATGCCATGTGGCACGGCCAAAAAATAATTTTTTTTTTAATTTTAAAAAACGGGGCGCTTCCCTGGTGGTGCAGTGGTTGGGAGTCTGCCTGCCAATGCAGGGGACATGGGTTCGGGCCCTGGTCCGGGAGGATTCCACATGCGGTGGAGCGACTGAGCCCGTGCACCACAACTACTGAGCCTGTGCTCTACAGCCCGTGCTCCGCAACAAGAGAAGCCACCACAGTGAGAAGGCCACACGTCGCAACGAAGAGTAGCCCCCACTCGCTGCAACTGGAGAAAAGCCTGCGCACGGCAACAAAGACCCAATGCAGCCAAAAATATAAATAAATAAATAAAATTTTAAACACATTTTAAAAATGGGCATAATAATCTGTTGTAAAAAAAATTAGACAATGGTTGCCTTGGGGGGTGGGGTGGGAACCGACTGGGAAGGGGTAGAAGAGAACTTCTGAAGGGTTATGGAAATGGTTTATGTATTGACAGGAATCTGGATTGCAAGGATATTTGCATTTGCCAAAAGTGATCAAACTGTAACTAAACTTAAGATATCCGCATTTCACCATATGTAAATTATTCCTCAACCAAAAAAAGTAAAAAATGGAAAAGAAAAAAGTAAACCTGCTTATAACAAACAAATTTAGAAGAAAATTAAAGTCCTTAGGTTAGTTCAGAGTTTCTCACCTTTGACTATTGACATTCTGGGCCAGACAACATTTTGAGGGACTGTCCTGCACATTAAACAGCAGCATCGCTGGCCTCTTCCACTAGATGCCAGTAGCATTCTTCTGGTACCCCCCACTCCCCAAATTTGTGATAACCACGAAGGTCTCCAGACATTGCCAAATGTCCCCTGAAGGGAAAAATCATCCCCTGGTCACAGGTAATCATACCTGGGCTACTTAATACATAGTGTTTATCCATGGCCATCCCATGCAGAGTGACTGGGACACACTGTGACAAGCTTTGGAGGACCAACTGAGAGGGACCTGCAGAGGATCTTCCTCTGAAAGGAAAAAAGTATTTGTTGCCAGGGTTGTGGGCATGATCTGATATTTCTCTGCTTTTCAGTTCTAGTTGTAAAAAGAAAAAGTATAGAATAAGAATAGGCAGGAATTCCCCGGTGGCGCAGTGGTTGAGAATCCACCTGCCGATGCAGGGGATACAGGTTCAATCCCTGGTCCAGGAAGATCCCACATGCCGTGGAGCAACTAAGCCCATGCGCCACAACTACTGAGACTGTGCTCTAGAGCCCATGAGCCACAACTAGTGAGCCTGTGCTCTGGAGCCCATGCTCCGCAACAAGAGAAGCCACCGCAGTGTTAAGCCCGCGCACCACAACGAAGGGTAGCCCTGCTCGCTGCAACTAGAGAAAGCCCGTGCGCAGCAACAAAGACTCAAACCCAATGCAGCCAAAAATAAAAATAAATAAATAAATATATAAACTTTAAAACAAATTTTAAAAATGGGCATCATAATCTGTTGTGAAAAAATTAGACAATGATTGCCTTGGGGGTTGGGGTGGGAAATTAAATTTAATAAATTAATTAATAAAATTAAAATTTTAAAAATATAAAAAATTAAATTTAAAAAGTATTTTTAAAAAATGAACCTAGACACAGACTTTACACCCTCCACAAAAATTTACTCAAAAATGTATCGCAGACCTAAAGGTAAAACAATGAAGCTATAAATCTCCTAGAGGATAACCTAGGAGACAATCTAGATGACCTTGGATATGGCAATGACTTAGACGACACTAAAGTCATGATCCATGAAGTAAATAATGGATAATAATTTCATTAAAAAAGAACAGACAGCAGTAGTAGCACCAGTGATTTTAATAGTTGTTCTGGGGGTTGTGATATAATACCAATGATAACTAATATTTATATGTTCTATATTTTACTTCCTTTAAAAATCCACTAATTTCTCTGCAACAATATCCCTTTGAGAAAGTTAGATATGGTATCAATGTCTCCACTTTATAGATGATAAAATCAAGGGGCAAAGGTGAAGTGACTGCCCAAGGTCACGGTGAATTAAAAGAACAGCTGGAGCCATGACCTAACCCTTGCTCTCACAGAGGGAGGATCCACATCAGAGAAAACTGTGTGCCTGCGAGGAAATAAGTAATCAATTAGTCCCCGAAGGGCTGGCTCTGCAGACCCAAATTAATCTACGTGAATAATGAATAATAAATTTACTTTAGAAACTATAGCCATTGAAAATTTTCCTCTTCGGTACGATGTCTGGGAGCACACTTTGGGGGAAACGATGTTCAGTTAAGGTGACAACAGCAGTGCCCAGCACCAAGGGAAGCTCGGAGACTCCAGACCGTTTCCCGGAAATGGAAAACCCATCACCAAGCCAGAGCTCCTCGTTTCTCAGAATCCTCGCTGTGCTGCCACCTCTGCAAAGGAAGAGGCCTTGTTGCCTCTTTCTTTATATGCCCCAGGATAGATGTTCTGTAATATATGCACAACCTACTTGTACTAAACAAATGGCAGTGACGTCGACCCTCTGAGTATGCTTCTCACAGGACCCTGACTTAGCTCCGGTCTTTATCCACAGACATGCTGTTTGCCTGGTTAACTCCCCACCAGCTGAATAACTTGTCCAAAACAACTGCTTCATCAAGACTCTCCCCGCGTGAACATTTCCAAGCGGGGAGAGTCATTTCCGATAGGCTAAAAGTCCAGCATCTTTAGTCTGCCTTTGAACACGTCCCACAGTTGGACGGGAGCCAGCTTATCCAAAGTGGTCATCTACTTCCCACGGTCTCAGCCCTGTGCTCCAGCCATACCAGAACCATCACAAAGCCCTGAGGGGGTCAGGATCTACCTGACCTTGGGGAGTGGAGGGGGTGGGGATGTTCTCCTTTAAATAGGGAGCTCAGGGAGGGACTCATTAAACTAAGGTGAGATTGGAGGCCAGAACTGAGAAAGGTGAGGCGTGAGACATATGAATACCTGGAAGGTGAGCAATTCAGACAGAGGGAACAGTCAGACAAAGGCCCCATGTTGAGAATATGCCTGCCAAGTTCAAAGAGCCACAGGGAGGCTGCTGTTTCTGGGGCAGAGAGAGCTGGAGGAGTAACAGGAGGTGAAGTCTGAGGCGTCACAGGGTAGTGGGAAAGACGGCAAGGTGATGGGGACTTTGGCTTTTGTTCTGCGATGAGAAGCTTTGGAGGGTTTTGGACAGAGAAATGACATCATCTGACCTGCATTTTAAAAGGGACCCTCTGGCTTCTGTGTTGAACACAGAGACTGTTGTACCAGGTTAGAAACAGAGAGACTACTGCAATAAAACAGGTGAGAGATGAAGGGGGTGAGGAATAGCAGGTGGGGTGGAGGCAGTGAGAACACGGTCAGATTTGCAGATGCATTTGGAGAGTAAAGCCTGAAAATTCTCCATCTTTAAGCTCCATCTCAAGGATGGGGGGGAATTAGCCAGGATTGATAATATAACCTTCGCATAGGCCCTGAACCACAGAATAGCTTGGCTGGTTCCAGGAGCCAGAAGGTGAAGGGACCTAGAGTTTAGTGAACACAGAGTGAACTTGGCAAGAGGAAGCTGGCGAGGTGGGCAGGGGCCGACAAAGCAGGGCACAGGAGGCCACAATGGGAGGTCGTGGATGGGTTTTAAGCAGGGGCATCTCTTGAAGCAATTTATGTTTAAAAAGGTCACTGTGGGGCTTCCCTGGTGGCGCAGTGGTTGAGAGTCTGCCTGCCAATGCAGGGGACGTGGGTTCGTGCCCCGGGCCGGGAAGATCCCACATGCCGCGGAGCGGCTGGGCCCGTGAGCCATGGCCGCTGAGCCTGCGCGTCCGGAGCCTGTGCTCCGCGACGGGAGAGGCCACAACAGTGAGAGGCCCGCGTGCCGCAAAAAATAAAAAATAAAATAAAAATAAAAAAGGTCACTGTGGCTGCTAGGTGGAGACTACATGGATTAGAGAGTGAGCTATTAGAAAGGTCTTATTTGTATTCAGCCAAATAAGTTTTCCTTGATTAGTCCCAGTTCTACTTACTTGAAGCCGTGTGGAATGATTCTGATTTCCTTCTCTGAGACTCCATGCTGTCCTCAGAACCCCTCCACTAGGCTCAGCACCTCTGACAAGCAGTTTTTATCCAGGACTGAGCGCAGTGTCACAGTTGAGACCCATCCAGAGCAAACCAGAGTGTTCTGGGTTCCATGCCTGGAGCCTGAGATCCTTTTCTTACCACTAGCGGCAGCCAGGATGAGCCGTCTCCTCTCCTGGCAATGCTGCTGCTGCTCACAGGCTCCTGCCCTACTCGGTCCCAGTGACCTCCTTATCCGATCAGTTTCACCCGGTAAGCAACATAATCACTTTGCCCCTCAATCATAACGGCTTCCCAGTAATGCTCAACCGGTGAGAATACATGAGCTTGTGGGTGGGAATGTGTTTGTTTTGTTTCCCTGATAGATAATAAGATGTTGGACGCATGAGAGTGGGTTAACTTCTCTGGCTCGGTAGCTAGCACAGTTCTACATACAAAAACTGATGACCGTCTTTCAGAGTAAGTATATTGAGTATACTCTGAACGTAAGTATACTCCTTGGTTTGCATCAAGTAAATGTAAATTATAACACCAATAAGATACCACTGCACACCTATTAGAATGGCCAAAATCTGGTACACTGGCAACACCAAATGCTGGGGTGGCTCTAGAGCGACAGGAACTTTCATACATTGCTGGTGGGAATGCAAAATGGTACAGGCACTTTGGAAGACTGTTTGGAGGTTTCTTACAAAGGTAAACACACTCTTACCATACGATCCAGCAATCGTATTCCCTGGAATTTACCCAAATGTCCTGAAAACTTATACCCACACAAAAGCCTGCACACAGATGTTTAGAGCAGCTTTATTCATAATTGCCAAAACTTGGAAACAACTAAGATGTCCTTCGATAGGTAAATGGATAAATAAACTGTGGCACATGCAAACGATGGAATACCGCTCGATGCTAAAAAGAAATATGCTATCAAGCCATGAAAAGACACGGAGGAACTTTAAATGCATATTACTAAGTGAAAGAAGCCAATCTGTGTGATTCCAACTAGATGACATTCTGGAAAAGGCAAAGCTATAGAGACAATAAGATCACTGATTGCCAGGGGTGGATCAGGGAAAGAGATAACTAGGCAGAGCAAGAGGATTTTTAGGGCAGTAAAAACACTCTGTATAACATTGTAACAATGGATACATGTCATTATGCATTTGTCCAAATCCATAGAAAAGGCAACACCAGGAGTAAACACTAAGGTAAACTATGGACTTGGATGATTATGACCTGTCAGTGTAGGGTTATCGTTGGCAAAAATGCACCAATTCTGGTTAAGTGATGCTGATATTCTGTTGTAAAACTAAAACTGCTCTAAAATAAATAAATAAATGTCTTAAAGAAAAGGACTGTTGGAGGCTCACCCTTGTTAATAGGAGTTGAGGGAGTACAGATCCCAAAGAAGAGAATCCTACGTGGGTTGGCACCCCCAAAGCAGCTCACATTCCCAGAACATCATTTTCCCTCTCTGCTGTATTAGGCTCTTGTTCTTGGATGTTCCTAAGAAATGAGGGAATTTTCTCATTGTCATCCTGGATACGGTCAAGTGAAGCGAAAGTGAAAGTAACGTTTGTTGAGCACCTACCATAGGCATTTCTCTTATAGCAGGAAGTTTTCATGATAAAATTTGGAATTAACCATGCAATCAATTAGAAAGTAGGATTTGCCCTGCCATTGTTTTTAAAGTATCTCCATCTGGAACTTGTAGAAACAGAAGCATTTTGAGCCAACATGGCAGCTTCATGTGAATGACTTGCGGCTTTCTTTGCCACAACAATGGAAGATGAGGGAATAAAGGTGATGAGAATGAGTAAGAAGTACTGAAGATAGTGTCTATAGGACTATGAAAAGAAGGCTCTTTATTCTTGAGCAGAGGCTGGAAGTAATCAAAGCTGGACTTGCTAAGCAATGTTTATAGCAACATTTAAAATTTCTATTATTGAAGTGTCTGCAGGAAAAATAACGTTTGACATTGAAAATCTGAAACTCAGGAATCCTTAGCCCCCTTTTCACATTCTGTTTTTATAATGTGATTTCTTAAAAAGATAACACTGATCCCATCGGCACACCCACCATCACATCCTGAACCAGGCAGTGCTAAGCGGGTGCTTATTGAATCAACGTGCTTAGTCAAAACAGGTTGCAAATGGCATGAGTTTTAGAAACCTAATTACTTTGCTTCTCTGTGGAATGGCAAATAGACCCGAGATTCGTTTCACAAACACCCGTGAAGCAGAGTAAGTCAGATCGGAACCTAGCTATATATTTTCTGAAACTACCATGGCCTTGGACCAGAATCTGAAACAAGGGGGATAGCTCACTCGGGGCCTGCTCCTCCTCTGAACCTCAACACTATCGTCTCAGCCAAGAGCGAAGTCCCCTAAAGCAAGTGCCAGGAAAGGGCCTCGGAAGGAGGTGATTTTTCCCAGGAAGAGTTAAACTTCTTGGGTGAACAGGCCTTGCCTCGACTACCAACCCCTTCCATCCAGAAAACAGCCCTGGGAGCCCCAGAGGGGGCTTTTTCTGCTGACTTCTCACACACCCTTCTTTCAAATGAATTTAAACCTTTTCTTGTCCAAATCCCTACAGAGGGGGGAAAAAAAAAAGAGTAACCACTCTGTAGTTTTTCTACTATTATGCAAATAGATTAATCAGGCAATGCTCCTGTGAGAATTAGTTTATATTTGAATCCAATGAGGCCTGGATGCTTGCTAACAGAACTCCCTCCGCCCACCCCCGGGCCAAAGCCTCAGCTAGGTAGCGCCTCACATTATTCCTTTGACGAGATGTGAACTGACACAAATACTATGGTACCCTTTCAATCCGATTACCCCGTTACCTCACATCAGTGCTACCCCAGCCATCGGATTCTGGCGTCTTTCCTTTCACCGGCCCCAGGAACAACGGACAACTCCTCCTCGATAAACAAGCACCCACGCTGCCACCTCGTAGCCCCGGCTCTTAGCCCATCATCCTCACTCAATGGGCTCTATTCGACAAGGTATTTCATTTTGTGTGTAGGAATCAAGGACTGAAAACCAGTTCCAAATCAGGCCTGGCTGGGGCTGTTCATTCAAAGCTGCCCTTTCACACAATCCGTCACTGAGAGCCTCTGGAAACAACACCCCTGAAGTATCCACCCTGTAAAGGACGTCATCCCCTTGGGACGCTCCGGCCCCCATCTCCGCTTCATCTCCCTCCCTGGCGTCTTCTGAACTCTTTTTAAAACACACAAAAAACAAATAGCGGCACAGGTTTCCCGAGGCTTGCGTGACCTGAAGCTCAGTCAAAATGAAGCTACATTTTAAACCACACCTTTGGACTAAACTCATGTTGACAACCACTAAATTCTTTCCGTTGCTCTGCACAGAAACTTACAACAACAACAAAAAAAGATTCATTTCTCTCCCTGCCCCCCAACCCCAAACTCTGCCCATTTAAGAAGCTTGGCTAAACAATCCACCAGGTGGGGGGAAAGCTTTTCTATGTGGGCAGCTCGGTTTCTGGAGCCCCTACCTTGGTAATTAGATTAACAGGCAAATGTGAATAGCACAGACCACAACGGTCCCCTCTCCCTTCATGCTTTATACCATTTAGTGCACATAACCCAGAGAAAAATATCTTGAATGGTGGCAGAAAAAAATATGAATCTGTGAACTATGCTAAAAATGGAAATGAGAGAGGATGAAAACAAAGCCTGCTTTATTTGTTAAAAAGCAACCCCAACTGATTTAGTACTTGGTTTTTTGAGAAAAGGGCAGAAATTATATGTGACATTGAACTTGTGCTGTTGGTATGTTTGTCAGCTTTGTAGTTAGTTAGCTTAAATATTTCTGTAACTTCTTTTAGCTTCTCTAAAATAGAGGACAGTGACCCTACAGCAACGCTTGTGTTTCTGAATGGGTGAAGGCAGGGATACCTTCTGTAACCACCATCCCTCTAGAGGCTCTGAATTTGAGAAACCCTTTAAAACACATTCTAACTAAATATGTATATTAAGAAGCTACTCACTTTGAGAATAAGAGAAAGCAAAATAAGTAATAAGAATTGAAATACATGAACATTGCCTCAGGACACCTACCTACAAGGAAAGTCATTGGTTTTGCCAAATACCATTCATACTTTTTTCAGAGCAGCTTGCTTTCTGTTTGTGCCAGCAGCAAACACCTCTGCTTTCATATCAAATAGACTTCCATTTAAAAGTTAAAGAGGCATTGAGGGCACATGTTAGCTTTTGATAATTCCTTTTCACTAAAAGAGACACTGTCTTTTGCTTTCACCTGAACACTGGTGCCTGTGCCCAAATGTCTAAAATTTGCTGCTTTATGTCTGCCAAGTACAGATTTAGTGACTCTTCAAGAATGCTGTTTCATACCATAGCTTTACTTAAAAATAAGTGCAACTGCTTTATTCCCTTCCTTTGGTCTGACTGGTCACCATTCACTCAACAAACACTCCTTCCGCATCTACCGAGTAGGAGACGTGCCCACGGTGGCAGGCTCTCAGTAGCATTCAGGGTGACCTGTGTGGTTAAAATCCTCACTCCACATTCTTCCTTTACCTACAATTTGGGGCCACAGGAACCTTCTCCTGCAAGCTTCTCCCTCCTCAATCCTGCCCCTTAACAGGAAATACCTGGGAGACTTAGTGCATGAGCTTAGGGGACTCAGCCTCCTCAATGCTATTGCCTTCTTCATGTGACAAAGGCTCCCAGGCTACCCTAATGGACCCCCTTGCCCCCTAAGTTCCCACATCGCTCCTCGGGGCCTTCCCAGATCACCTGCCTGCCCAGAACCACAAATGCTCCAAACATAGGGCGTGCCTTCCTCTAACCCACTGGTCTTCAACCGGGGCCAGTTTGGCAGTGTCTGGAGACATTTTTCTCTAGGAGGGAGGGGGAGTATGCTACAGGCATCTAATGGGTAGAGGCTAGCAATTCTGCTAAACCTCCTACAGTGTACCACACATTCCCCCACAACAAAAACTGAAGTTCAGAAATCTTTAATCAGTTCCCTCCCCAATTCCATAGACAGCATAGGCGACAGGGTAGGAACACAGACTTTGGGTCAGACCACCCTGGTCCAAATCTGCCTCTGCCACTAAATTAACTACATGATGCCCTGCAAGCTACTTTACATTTTTGAGCCTCAGTTTCTTTGTCTGTAAAATGGACTTGTTATGAGGAGACAAGGAAATTATATATATATATATAAAGCATTAACACAGTACTCGCTAAACGGAAGGCATAATTATTGTTGCAATTGTATCATCATCCCTGGAAATGTATCCCAAGATCCAATCCCCTTGAGTCCTGTTATTTAATGGCAAACCTCTTTCCTATGAGCTTTCTCGCCGTAGTTCTCATAGTTCTCAAACCACAGATGCTACATGGAGCATGGGTCTACCGCTCCTGCTGCCAGAGCCCTGGAAGGCATTATTAATTAATAGCAGAAAATTTTCCCAGGCCACCCAGAGTTGATCTTAGAATCCTTCTCTACATATCAATAGTAGCTTAAATGCAACTACTAACCATCGATTCGGCACATGAACTGAAGTGTATTTACCACCTTTCATTAATATGTTATCTCTTGCTAACCAGAGGTTATCTCTTGCTAGAAATAGTGAGTTCCTTATCACTGGAAGTACTTAAGTAAGGCTACCATGAAAGGGGTTTTATTTTTAACATGCATGGGATTTTATGCATGTTCAGATAACCCTCTTAGCAGCCTGACACCTGCATACCAGATCTGCAGCCCCTGTGCTCAAAATACAAGGCACAAGGAAGATGATTTGATGGGTACATTAGTCACGACAGGATAAATTCTCTGATAACCTCCAAATCATATAATAAAAGCTTATTTCTTACTCATGGCACAGTCCAATACAAGATGGGTGGCTCTCCTCCAAGCCATGACTCAGGGATCCAGGTTCATTACATGTTGTATCTCTGCCACCCCGACACGTGGCCTTCATGTCCCAATGGAAGGAAAAAAGAAAAAGGATTGTACTTGAGAGATTTTATATGCCAAGCCTGGAAGTAACATAGATTACTTCTGCCCACATTCCATTGCCCAGAACAGGGTCTATGGCTGCATCTAACTGTGAGGAAAGCTAGAAAATGTTGTCTGTGTCCTCAAAAAGAGAAGAATGGGCATTGGTGAGCATTGGCAGTATCTGTGGTGGTCAGTAAAAATTTTTTAAAAACAGGAGTAAGACACAGTGGTAAAGGGCAGCTACCAGGACACATCCATGGGTCTAGCTTTGGGTAAGGCACATTTTATACACTTTGCTTTATTTAACATGTAGTAACAGACACTGTTTGTTGCCTATATAAAGCCACACACCTTTTCCTTTGCTAATCAGTATCTTCTTTGTTCAGAAATCTAACACCCATGTATTTCAGGAAGCTAGGTCCTTCCTATTTCCAGGAAGGTTACCCTAGATCCATTTAATTAAAAAAAAGTAATTCCATTTTCTTTGCCAGTGACTGGCTTAGACATGAGCAACTGGCACTATTCTGGCCAACGAGACAGGAGTAGACATCCTCCAGGTGGGCTTTTGGAAAAGATTTTTTTTTCCTGCTGATAAAAGGAGAGAGAAGACAATAAACTGACTCTCCTTCTGCTAGATGTTGTCATCTGCATGTGATGTCTGGAGATGGGGCAGCCATTCGACACCATGAGGGAGCCAGCCAAAGAGGATAACTTGGGCTCCCCTGGTGGCGCAGTGGTTGAGAATCTGCCTGCCGATGCAGGGGATACGGGTTCGAGCCCTGGTCTGGGAAGATCCCACATGCCGTGGAGCAACTGGGCCCATGAGTCACAACTACTGAGCCTGCGCGTCTGGAGCCTGTGCTCCGCAACAAGAGAGGCCGCGACAGTGAGAGGCCCGCGCACCGCAATGAAGAGTGGCCCCCGCTCGCCACAACTAGAGAAAGCCCTCGCACAGAAACGAAGACCAAACACAGCCATAAATAAATAAATAAATAAAATTTAAAAAAACATCCTAAGTAGAAACTTATAAAAAAAAAGAGGATAACTCAACACATTAAGGATGGCAGAGAAGAGAGAAAGAACCTGGATTCTGATGATATCAATGAGACAATAAATTAATGGACTCTGGACCTGTTTTATTTCTGGAATTCTTGTTTTATGGAATAATAACTTTTCTTTGTAGTTTACTGTTTTTGGATGGGTCCTTTTGCTACTGCAGCTGAAATCATCCTAACTGATAGGTATGTGTTAAGTGCTTTAGATATACACTCTCCAAAATGGAGCTAGTGGAGACCTAAGGTTCATCTATATCTATCTCCCTTTGTCAGAGCAGGGAACTAACAGCTCCCCTCACTCTGTATCCCTTGCCCTCACAAAGTTCACTTTTTTGAAATCTAATACCTACTTCTATGAATGAAGTAAGTGTTAGAACTGCTGCTTCTACTTGTTGAGAGGACTGTGAAGCTTAAATGAGTTGATACATAAGCACTTCGAGCAGTACCTGAAATTCTGTAGATGCTAAATATGTGCTCATATCATTATTACTGTCGTAGAAGTTTTTTATTTTTATATAATTTTAAGGTTACTTTCCGTTTACAATTATTCAAAACATTGGTTATATTACCGATGTTGAGAACTTTTGATTTTTATAAACTAAGGTAAACTTTATCAGTTGCTATATGCCCTCTGAGTGTCAGTTTGGCCCATGAGTATAATGACCTGTTAATCGCTGTAATATTTCAAGGCAGAAGAGGGCTCCAGACCTAAAATTTAAACCTCAGACTAGTCTCATCTACCTTCAAAATCCCTAGAGTTTCTTCAGGGCCAATACAGAATAATGGTTATGAACATAAGTTCTAGGGTCAGACTGAGTTCCAAGCCTCGGCTCTGGTATTTATTAACTGTGTGTCAGGATTCAATCAGAGAAGCAGAACTAACAGGCAGTATACCATACACATATCAGGAGCAGGCTGGAATCCACAAACACAAGCTGGAACCCCACAGGAACAGACTGAAATCCTTGTCAGTCTCTACTGCCTCTGACCTTGTTGGTGTGAATGTCCTGCAAAAGCCAACACCCTCCTTCAGCGGGGTAAACACAGGAGTCAGAGAAGCTGGGGAAAGTGGAGGACCAGCTGCCTCACACCAGTGACATAAGCCAGCTGGTCAGGGACAAACCAGTCACTGCTTACTTCCACCCTCCAAATCTCTCAAGCCTGTTTAGCTGTCCACCCTAACGGGAGTCATGCTGCACTGGAAATTCTGAGAAAGAGTTCAGCCTAGCCAGGCTGACACAATGCAAAGCCAACCTGGTTCTGTTGTTAAACTTCCCTAAGTTTCTGTATCTCCTCCTGTAGGTAAGTGGGGATAATAATAGTATCTACCTCATGAGGCTGTTTTGAGGATTACTGTAAATCATGCCTGGAAAATATTTAACACAGTACCAGGCTTATAGTAAGTTCTCAATAAAGCTAACTATCATTATCATTGCTGTTGCTATTATTATTGGTTTAAATGTCCTTCACTGACATTTTAAAAGGAAATCAGGTATAGGATTAGGGTATTTAGTTTCTTGAGAGGAAAGGGTACTAAGTTTCTTATGTGTCTAAATATAAGCCAGTCACTGTTCTAGGCAATAAATAAACATTTTTCATAGTCTTTTAGGGTAAGTTTTATTATTACCATTTTAGATGAGGCAGTTGAAAAAACTAAGGGACAGAGAGGTTAAGTAACTGGGCCCAAAGTCACACAGCTAGTGAGTGACAACGTGTGCTCTCTCTTTATACAGTAAGTTGCCTACATACGAACGAGTTCCGTTCCGAGAGCATGTTCCAATTTGTTCGTAAGTCCAACAAAGTTAGCTTAGGTACCCAACTAACACAATTGGCTATATAGTACTGTACCGTAATAGGTTTATAATACTTTTCACACAAATAATACATAAAAAAGAAAAGAGCCCGCAAGCCACAGCTACTGAGCCCACGTGCTGCAACAACTGAAGCCCACGCGCCTAGAGCCCGTGATCCGCAACAAGAGAAGCCATCACAACGAGAAGCCCGCGCACCGCAACGAAGAGTAGACACCGCTCACCGCAACTAGAGAGAGCCCGCGTGCAGCAACGAAGACCCAATGCAGCCAAAAATTTAAAAATAAAATAAAAAATAAAAAGACTTTATAAAAAAACAGAAAATAAAGAAAACATTTTTAATCTTACAGTACAGTACCTTGAAAAGTACAGTAGTACAGCACAACAGCTGGCATACAAGGACTGGCACTGAGTGAACAGGCAAGAAGAGTTACTGACTGGAGGAGGGAGAGGAGGTGGGAGATGGTAGAGCTGAAGGATCGTAAGCAATTAGGAGGCAGAGGGCAAGCTGCAGTTGCACTCACGTCAGATGTTGATGGAACACACGTTCGCATCTTTGAAAGTTTGCAACTTTAAGGTTTGTATTGTAGGGGACTTACTGTATATGTATAAATATAGATATAGATATATTGCCAAGAAGAAAAAAATGCAGGGTGATTAAAACTGGGTGAAGAGAAAGTAGCATTTAAACTGCAGTTTGAAGGATGAGCAGGAGTTAACCAAATGAAGCAAGCAGAGAGAAGAGCATACGCAAAGGTATACTGGTGAGAAAGAGCCTGGCATCTTAGAGGAAGAGAGAAGAGATGGGAGACAGGACTGTGGTAGAGGAGGGGGAGCGGGAGGGGCTGGCAGGGGCCGTTCCTACTTCATCCTAAGTGGAATGAGAAGATCCAAGATGGCACAAGCTCTGTCTGTTTTGTTCACTCCAGTGTTCCGAGACCTAGAACAGTGCCTGCTGGCACACGGTAGGACCTCAATCAATATTTGTTGATTGAAGGAGAGGATGGGGCAATAAGGACTGACTTATGTTTTAAAATCTCTAGTTGCTGTGAAGTATGCATCTGGCCTCTCTCTGGTTCCTTCTAGTAACTTAGAACTCATTACTTACTTTCTTTCTCTTGGCAGCCCTGCGAGTACTTGAATATGACAGTCATATTCCTCTAGGTTTCCATTTCCCCAGGCCAAGAGATTCAGTTCACATTCAGGAAATCTAGTCAACGCTGTCCAAAGAACTTCTGCAGTGATGGAAATGTTCTATATCTATGCCGTCCAATATGGTAGCCACTAGCCCCATGTGGTTACTGAGCACTTGAATTGTGGCTAATGTGACTGAGGAGTTAGATTTTAATTTTTATTTAAATTTTAAATTTTAATTTTTATTTAAATTATTTACATTTTATTTATTTAACTACTTTGAATTTGAATAGTTCCATGTGACTAGTGGCTACTGCATTGGAGAGTGCAGCTCTAGTTCTACATTCTGACTTTTTTTCTGATAATAAATTGGATATCTCTGCATTTTCTCTGTGAGTCTTGCTTTCTTTAACTTCCTCTCCACCATAATTAACCAATTCTGATACCCATGCCTGTGTTGGCTTTCTGTCTCACGTCAACCGATTTAGTACCTAAGACCTAAGGATTAGCTGGCAGGCACCAGTTTTCAGAGCTGCAATATTTTGCTTTCTGGACCACAGAATAATTCTTAGTGATGAGTTCATTAACATATATATTTATACAAATATATTTATGTATGTATATAAACATGTATACAAAACACATATTTATACCCCCTAAGTGAGGGCTGGGTGGGGATCTGCCAGTGGATTCATTATTTACACTGTGAAAATTAAATATTTACTTAATTTAATGCTGTGAGACCAAGAGTTAGTGTATATGCGTTAATCTGAGCTTGGTTCCTGTGCTATGGAATTTGACCCTCTGTTAAACATATTTAGTCAACTAAGCATATTCACCAGTAATATCTAATAATGACCAACAATGCCAACAGACCTCATCACCTAATCATTCAAATCAGCAAAGAGGACTGCCCTAGGAGATACAGATGAAGATCAGACAGTCTTTTGACAAAATCTGGGAGCCTTCCCATCTGGTTACCATCTAGAGAACCAAACAGTATAAAACAAAGAGCTAATAATGATAAGACTTTAGAAGAGGTTAGAAGAGAGATCAATAAACTAAATACACTGAATTTCAAAGCAGGAAAGGTCCTTTGAAATGAGGCAGCAAAGTGCTCCCAAACTTGAAGGTTTTATCACTCTGCACACATTCTCTGAATGCATGCTATGTGCCAGGCATTAGGACACAGAGCCAAAGGACACGGTGCCTAGCCTTAAGAAGTTCATGGTCTACAGGGGAAACAAACATGTAAATTATTCCAGTAGGTACAGTTGCCAGCAAATAAAAATTCAGAATATCCAGTAAAATTTGAATTTGTGATAAACAATGAGTAATGTCTTTAGTCTAAGTATATCCCACACAGTATTTGGGACATACTTATACTAAAATAATATTTGTTTGTTTGAAATTCAGATGTAACTGTGCATCCAGTATTTTTATCTGGCAACTCTAAACACAGCGTAATAAATGCACTATTAAAGGTGAGTGTTAGGTACGACAAGAAAATACCCAACAGACAGACCTCACAGTACATGTCAAAGAAGGATCACAAAGGAGGAGAGGCTCAAGCCAAATCTTTCCCAAGCAATGGAAGTCAGCCAGGTGAAAAGAATCCAAAGGATCAGTGTGCACAAAGGCACTGGGGTTTGAGAGAGCGGGGCATAATTAGGGAAGCGCATGTAGTGCAACAGGGGTAGAATAAGTAATAAGCAGAATTTCAATAACTGTCTGGGGGAAGAGCCAAAGTCAGAACCCAGAATAATGTTACCGTCTAAGGGCTGAGCAGAGAAAAGAGAGTTCACAAACTGAGCAAGAAGGAACAGTCTGAGGAGGAAAAAGAAAACCATGAAGCCCAGAAGGGAGAGGTCCACAGTGACAAATGCTGTAGGCAGGCCACATAGAATTAGAGAAGATCACTGACTCTGCAAACAGGGATGGCATCAATGACACTAACAAACCCATCTCAGTGGAATGTGGTGGCAGCAGGTTGAGAAAGGTCATGAAGGTGGCAGGAATAGGAGAAAGCAAGGTTAGACGTTGCTTTTCAAAAAAGTCTGGTTGTGAAAGAAGTACCATGCTTCGACCTGGACAAACAGGGAACTTGTGTGGGCCCTGAACTTCAGAAAGGGCCCCAGCCTGGCTCCCCTCCAGCTCCACCCATGTCCATGTGGCCAAAGGGACGTGCTCACCTAGAGCCCATATGCTCCCTTTTAGGCTCTGGAATTCTTTACCCAAGTGGAACCAAGCCTGTTTTCAAAGACTACATAAGCCTCTCCTAGGTCTATCTTCCCATGAGTGGACAATGTCACTAGTGTGCCCATCCCTACACCTGAGGCATGCCCATCCCTAAACCTCTGGCTGTTTGGAGAGGGTGCAGGGGATATGGATGGACCTTGGATAAGTGGACCAGGTGTCCACACTCTTGGATGCATGGCCCTTCATGATGTAGAATGGAGTCAGAGTGGGAAGTGGAGTAGGGTGGGCCACACACTTCCATCTGTAGTTTTGTCTCAGGCCTCACAAAAGTTAGAGAAAGTCTGTAAAAAGATGCAGTTAGAAATGGACATAAGGTCAAGAGATGGTCCTTTTGATATGAGCACAGTTTGAAAGAACCTGTGATGAAGGGGGTACTGAAGATATAGACAGAGAGGACAATGAAAAACAAGGTCCCTTTATCAGTCAGGAGTTCAGCAGCAAATATTTCCAATGAAGGAACCACTTACAGAAGCGCAGGTGAGGTTAAGGGAATAAACAAGGAATGTTAATGCACCCGAAGACTAGCAAAAGTGGAAAGCTATTATATCGCAGGGCCCAGTGAGCTTGGGAGCTACAGCTACAGCTATTCACAGAAATGCAACAAAGCAAGAAGGGAGTGTGAGGGGGCTTCCCTGGTGGCACAGTCGTTGAGAGTCCGCCTGCCAATGCAGGGGATGTGGGTTCAAGCCCTGGCCTGGGAGGATCCCACATGCTGCGGAGCAGCTAAGCCGACGAAGAGTAGCCCCGGCGCACCGCAGCTAGAGAAAGCCCACGCACAGCAATGAAGACCCAATGCAGCCAAAAATAAGTGGATAAAATAAATAAATTTTAAAAAAAAGAAGGGAGTGAGAGGAAGAAATACCCCAACGTTTCTCTCCTCCTATCCTTGAGCTGGTGCCATTGCCTCCCACTAACTGAAGCAAAGCAGAAGATACCAACCAGCAGGGTATGCTGGTGTCGATGCGTTTCCCTAGGTGCATTTTGCTAGTCTCTTAGGACAAAAGAAGGGGGAGAAGGAGTAGGAGGTGGATTTGGAAGGGCAGACAGAGATTAAATAACTAACACTGTCCCCAAGGAGGCAGGGGAGGACCTGACTCGGTGGAGATGTGAATAGAATGGAGAGTGAGCCGGCAGGAAGGAAATGTAAGGCCTTTCTGTCTGATGACTATCTTTCTCTCTGCAGTTAGAGGGAAAAGCTGATGGTGGAGGAGGGTGAGCAGGCTAGGGAATGCTTTGATTTTCCTCCTGTGGACAGTAGCTGGCAGTTAGCCTTAAGGCCATTGTGCAGTATAGGTAACACCCTAAGATAAGGCTATTTCCCCCCACCCCTTCCCCATGTAAGAGGAATGTCACATTCTCTCATGCCTCCCTCTTGCTTCCCTATGCAGACTAAGCAGAACTGCAGAGCAGGCAAAAGTCTTGGGGGACTTTTCCTTCTCTCTTTCCTGCAATAACCTCTAAACCCATCTCAGCCTCAGGCAAAACAAACCTTCAGCAACTTAGAGCCCCATACACATCAGAATACTTCTCTCTCAAGTACTGACTCATGGTTCCAAACAGCCTCTCTCTCTGATAGGTCCCTCCTCTGACCAAATCAAGACTCACTTCCTGTTAGAAGTAAAATAATTTTTCAAATGAATTTTTACCACATTATAAAGAACTAGCAGTCTTACCTCTAATCCTCCCATGAGTATCTGGATTAGAAAAATACCTCTTTGTCCCAAAAGGGCAATCTCTACATTTCAAAGATGAGCTGAAGAATTTGGAACGTTTAGCCTCGGAGGCTCCCTCCCCCCCGCCAGCCCCCACCTTCTGTAACCAACTGGCCCTAGATCTAAAATGACTCCTCTTCCTCCTATGTTTGACAACATGCCACCTGGTTTTTTTAACATGAAAAAGGAGAAGGTGAAGCAAGATTCTGGTTTGGGAAACAGAATCTCAGTCCATAGGCAGAAGTCTTTTTCCCTTGTGGGTTCTTAAACGTTGGACAAGATTAAGGTTTAATATCAAGACAGCAAGCTCCCCAGAGATAGCTTGAAAGACTGGTATAAATCTGGCAGCACCGACTTCGCACAGCCACTGCACATCAAGACCAGTCTTCTCAGAGTCCTCTATTCTTGAAGTGTGGGTGGCGGTCGTAGGTGGTGGCGTCAATTTCTCCGGGATCCGCCACCCAACTCTCTGGGTTGCTGACTCCCTGTAGGGCCGCCTCCACCCCAACGCAAACCCAGCCTCTGAGAGGTACCTGCTCCCCATCCCGGAGTCCTTGGGGACTGCAAAGGTGGAACAGATATTTCCCTCTTCTCCCTCCCACCATCGACGAAAGCCGGCTCTTTCAGGTCCAGAGAAAGATCCTATATGGTTTCCCACTCAGCGCCTCTCAAAGATTCTGGGACAGGAAACCAATAGTTTCAGCTTGAGACGAGAGGAAGGGGAAAAAAGCTGGGGCGGGGGCAGGTGAGGAAGCGGTTCATGGGGGGGAGAGGGGGGCGGGGAGCGCAAGGAGTAATTAAAGAGGCTGAAAAGCAACTCCCAGGACCAGGGGAGCGAGGCAGGGAGCAACACCTCCCGTTCTACACCTGGCATCAGGCCACACCTCTTTGCAGGACCAGGACTGAAGAGAAGTCCGACGCAGGGGAGGATGCGGGGCGGGATGCTGGGTGGGATGCGAGGGCCTGGCACCTAAGGGCTCCTAGTGGATCTTGAGACCCGAGGAGCAGAAGCCCAGTCGATCTGCACTGAAGCCTCCAGCTTACTCCACGCTTCTTCCCTCCACTCAGGGCTCGCCCCTAGTACCCGGAAATGCAGTCTTTCAGGTCCTCCAGGTGGAGGCCAGATGCTGGGAGCTGCCGGGTTGGGACCCGCAGTGGGGTGACAAAGAGCAGAGAACTTTTAAACCTTAGAAGGTCAGACCTGAAAGGGCCCTTAGAGAGCTTTCTAGGGCCCCAGTCCCTTGTTTCCCACACAGGGACCCTGAGGCCTGGGAAACAAGGACTTTCCCCAAAGACACACAGTAAAGTGAAATGGATCCAAATGTGAGTTAAAAGGATATTTAACACTGCAGTCTGCAGAGAGCCGGCTAATCAAGGAAACGCAAAGGCAATTTACTTTTGGGAGGTGGGGGGACATCAGCTTTGAAAAGGAGCATTATAAAATTAATTTCCGAGACAAGGAGGTGGGAGTAATGGAGAGAAAAAGCACTCAAGGCTCGGCTCACCAGAATTTAATTTTGATTATCTTGAATGGGCTCAGATCGCCTTCGCCAACATCTCACGGTGCTAATATCACTGGGCGGCAGGGCCCAAGCAGCCAGTTAAAGTAAACTCCCACCAAGCCGGGCCTGCGCACAGCACTGCTCTAAAGACACCCTCTTTCTTCGGGTTAAAAAAAGAAAAAAGAAAAAAAGAAAAAAACCCACAAAAAAACACAACACACAGTTAACCACCTGTCAGGGCTGAGGACACAATGAGGCGCTTCGCAAAAGCGCTTTCCATGCATGCGTAATATATTTGTTCAGCCATTCACTTAATGAAGCTGCTAAATGTGACGCGAGACAATAGTCAAGTTAATCTATTTAGTAAAATGTTTTCGGGACTTTCAGGCTACGTTAAGGAGGGGAGCTTTCGGCGACATTTTCATTTAAATGCGCTCATCTCCCCTCTTAGGCTGCACAAGGGGGTTCAGGCAATCTATGTGAATATAATTTCTTATAAATGTGTCTTTAATGGGTTTAATTCACCCTTGCCAGCTGTTTTGGGGGCTATTTTGTAAGAGCAAAACAAACGTTTCAGGCTTGGAAAGCTAGTTAAAATTAGTTTCGGTCAGCAAGGCCAAGCTATATTTCCTGCAAACCATCTGCTTGATTGGCACAATAGAAGGATTTTCAAGGAAAAAGGGGGGAGTGAGTGTGAAAGGAATGAGCGGTGCGGGGAGATGCTAGAAAGGGCTGGGGCGGCCGGTAGCTCCCTGTGGCCTATTCTGAAGGTGAACCCCTTAGAGGTGTCTTAATAGAGCGGCTCGCCTAAAGAGCTAGGGCTGTAGGAAAGCTCTTACAGCCCGAGCCTCGCCGCCCTCCTCCTTTGCCTCGCGCATCAGCTCCCTCTTTTTCCCTGGGACAGCAGAAGCCAGGAGGCGGGTGCTAATTCCGACGCCACCGCCACCCCGCAGCCTGCCAGACTTGCAAAGCATTCTCTGTTGGTAGCTCCGGTCGGGAGCGCCACGGCCTGGGGGTTTGAACCCTTGTAAAGTGCGACCCTGGGGTCCCAGTCTTCCCGAATTTACGTTCGTTGTCGTTTCGGAGGGCGAGGAATATATCAAGCCACTCTCTACTTTTCGGGCACTTCGTCTCCCCACGGGCGGCCTGCACTTACCCGGGGCAGGCGCTCACGCCTCGACCCACACTGGAGAGGGTGAGCCACGGCCAGACCCCGGCGCATCGGGCAGGGACGCGCCAGCTATCCAAGGCCCCGGGGGCGTGGCGGGGGGAAGAAAGCCCAGACGGATTCCGGAGCCCTTCCTGCCTTCCCAGGGAGGCTCCAGCAGCTTTGGCCTCGAAGGCCCCGGGAGCCTCGGCTGTCTCTACTGAGGCCTTCCCCCAGCGAGCAGCGGCGCCCGCGGCACAGGCGAGGATCTTCACCCCAACCGGCGCCTCCGATACTCTTTTCCCCTCCCGTCTTTTTTTTCCCCTGAAAGAGAAACAGACAGAAAGCCCCGCTCTGGGAGAGAGGACGCTAGTGACTTCTCTGAAATAAACTTGAAGATAACGACATTACAATGAATGGCAGGGCGCACAAAACCCCAAGGGCTCAGGTCAAACGGCATTAGTCACAGGTCTTAGCCGCAGCCGCCCCGGCTGCGCAGCCCCTTAGGCTATGGCGGAGTTTGAAAAGACGCGTTCAAGGAAATCACTTAAAAGTAAGATCCTTTCGTCAGATTTCTTGCTTCCTTAGGATTTATTTTGCCTTTTCACGGGCCGCCAGCCCTCGCCCCCGCCTTCACTCTTCCCCTTGGAAAAAGGAAAAAAGGCTATGGAGACGGACCGCTGGAGGCCAAGAACACGTGGATCGCAGCAAGGGGTTGACCCACCTTCCAAAAAATGTCAGGCCCCCCTTTTAAAAGAAGAGACATTAGCAGCAGTTAGTGTAGAGTGAGGCAGAATGGCCGTGTGTGTGTGTGTGTGTGTGTGTGTGTGTGTGTGTGTAAGTGTGGGAACCAAGGAGCGTGTCAATTGTCACGATAGTAACTGTAAAAACTACACCCAGGGGGCTTCCCTGGTGGCACAGTGGTTGAGAGTCTGCCTGCCGATGCAAGGGACACGGGTTTGTGCCCCGGTCCGGGAAGATCCCACATGCTGCAGAGCGGCTGGGCCCGTGAGCCATGGCCGCTGAGCCTGTGCGTCCAGAGCCTGTGCTCCGCAACGGGAGAGGCCACAACAGTGAGAGGCCCGTGTACCGCAAAAAACAAAAACAAAACAAAACAAAAAACCACACCCAGGGAGATACCTCAGCTGGAGAGGAGGTCTAGGGAAGGAGGGGCAGGGGGTCAGGAAGGCCTTAGACTGGCTTTGAGTCCTTACCGCCCCTCAATACAAAGCCCTGCAAATGTAGGCTCTATCTTCCAGTAGACTGCAGTCAAATGCTATAGTGCTGAGCTACACTTCCTTGATGAGAAACCCAACACCTCTAGTCCGAGTTTTCCTCCTTCCGGGAACTGGCAATGGCTCCTGACAGGGGAGTAGGGGAGCAAGGAGGGAGGGAATGAAGAGGGGAAAAAGAAGAGAAAGAGGGAGAGAATGCAAAAACCAGAGCTGGTCCTCCTGCTTCCAGAAAGCAGTTGGTGGGGAGGGGTGATAGCGAATGAAAACGCTGTGGCAAAATTAGAGCTCAGGTGTTCAAATACTTTCGACTTTTTCTCCCCTATTCTATGGCAAAGCTTCAAAAAGAGGAACATTTGAAGTTCTCCGAAGATCTGTCTCTTTCGTTTCCAGGGGACTCCAGTTAACTTGAGCAACGCATTTCCCATATTTAAATAGCCACTTATTTAACAGTTGTTCTTTCCTTAGTGGTTTTCCAGGGCCTGCTGCCCAGAATGCCTCCATAAACAGTCTTGGGCTCAGAAACTCCGTACTTGCGTCATGTTGGAGCATTAATTCGGCTCCAGAGCCCGACCTAAATAACTTTTTAATCTGAATCAAGGGAGAGCTTTAGCGGGCTCCATTTCTGGTTTAATGTGATATAAATCACAGATGCACTTTTATTGAATGGTTAAAGCAGCGACATGGAGATCATCAACACAAAACGCCCTGAACAAAACCATCGAGAGAAATAAAGCTGGTTAATAAGATTTTTGAGAAAGCTTTGTGTTAAAAAGCAAAAAAGGAAAACCAGCTGAAGGTGACAGTTAGTTCATGGTTAATAGGATCAGGGCGGCCTGGCGGGCTGCACACTTCTCTTTGGGGAGGTTCAGCCACACTAAAGAAATGAATGGGACGTTTTACACATCTGTTACCTAGCCGAGCCGAGAAACGGAATTGAGGCTCAGCGCCACCCCAGCCCCAACCCAGCAGAAAACACAGTACTGTCTACAGGAAGATTCTCATTTGAGGCACCAAATTAAGAATCGTCTTTCCTCATGTGGACCAACATTTCTGGGAACCGCGTCCTTCGTGCTGTTTTCATGTGTTTGTACATTGCAGTTGATGAAGAAGCAGCAAAACTTTGGCCGGGTTAAGCGCCCACAATGGGTAGGACTCTCTCAGGACAAATCCCAACCTTCGCTGCTGTGGTTTTAAAAGTCCAGGCTGTGAGTTTCTACTGAAACTGCCGAGGGCTTGTAGAGGTTAGGAAAGAGCCAGCAGAGCCCCCACAGTGTCCAGGTGTCCTTGTCTGAGGCAGCCTCCAGCAGAGGTAAGCCCTTGGGAATGGAATCCGGCTACCTTGCCCCTTTTCGATGCTGCTCTCTGATCCTCCCCCGGGTGAACTGCCGTTCGTTCCTCAGTGACACTTATAAAGATATGTCGCTGAAAATCGTTTTCTAAGTTGCTGGGAGTTTGCAGGAGGGTCATATTACTATTCAGGTACCCACTAACTCTCTCAATCTCAATTAGTTTCCCAACATGAAATAACTCAAATCAAGACCTCCACCCTCCAAGCCTAGGGACGCACATCCAATAGCCCCAAAGCATCAATTTCAAGTCTCCCTGGGTTGTTAGAACGGCACTCCCCTACCCCACATTTATTTAACCCACCCATCACATCTGCTTTATGCCTCAGCTGGAGTAATGTATAGGGCAGAGACCGAAGAGGGAGTATATTTTCATGTTCACTGACTTGAAATTTTCCATTGCTCTCCCCACAAGGGGGGAGGATTATTTTACTGATTGCCTGGAGATGAATTTCTATGAATATTTATTGATTTATTTTCCAGGCTCAGCAGGGGAGCTGCAAATAAATTTAGTGCATTCTTTAAATAATTCCTTTTCTATGAGGCAAGATGTCATCTGAAACTTCTAAATAGGCATTTAATTAGCCCGGGTGTTGCTTCCGAACAAAAACTCCCGGCGAGAGCTTTGGGGGAGCACTGTATTGCAAAGAGGCGGTCGATATGCAGAATTGATGCGCGCCAGCCTTTGTTGCCAGCCCATTGTGCGGGCCATGCTTATGAAGACTAATCCAATCATAAATTGCACCCCTGCGCCAATCAGCGCGCCCAGAGCCTCCAGCGAATGAAGCTCGAGTGGAGAACTTTGTTGAACTTCATTGTCAGAGCTGTCACTTTTCAAAACGCTTTAACGGGCGGGCCACTATAAAACCATCACCTCAACGGGAGGACCGCGGAGGACTCGCAGACACCCAAGTGGGATCGTTACTAGAAGACGTTTGCTAAGCCCAAGAGAGAGGGCGGGAGGGGCGGGAAGCCCAGCATTTACCCTCTGGCCACTGGAAGAAGGGTTTTTCCGCCCGCCCCTCGCCTAACATGATGTTCCCCGGCCTCCTCGCGCCCCCAGCCGGGTACCCCAGCCTCTTGCGCCCCACGCCCACCTTAACATTGCCCCAGTCCCTGCAGTCGGCATTTTCCGGCCACTCGAGCTTCCTGGTGGAGGATCTGATCCGCATCAGCCGACCCCCAGCCTACCTGCCCCGCAGCGTGCCCACCGCCAGCATGTCGCCCCCTAGGCAGGGGGCCCCTGCGGCTCTCACAGACACAGGGGCCTCGGACCTGGGCTCCCCGGGTCCAGGCAGCCGGCGGGGCGGCTCACCACAGACGGCCGTCTCCCCTGCCAGCGAGCCCACGTTTCTGAAGTTTGGAGTGAATGCCATCCTTTCTTCGGCGCCCAGAACTGGTAAGTGAAAGCAAAACGCTAAGGGGCCGGTCTAGATGCAGAGTCCTTATGGCCTCAGTTTCCCATACGCAGAGGGTACCCACGCTCACAGCAGTGCACACACGTACGCAAGATCCCCGAGGCCCCACTGTCAAGCAATGTGAGACTTAGGTTCAGACGATTCCCGGGAAGCCTCCAGGTTCGCCCCACCCTCAGAATGAATTTGAACACCTACAGTCCGAGCGCGCACAGTTCCCTGGCGCAGTGAAATTGCGCGCATGCCCCTGGACGTCTGCGTTTCTGTCCTTGAGCTTCTGAAAGCCAGTTTTTTTTTTTAACCCAAGACAATATATTTACTAGCTTAGCAAGTATTATCGGTCTGCAATTCTTTTCTCCCCCTCCCCACCAGTTCTTCTATCTCGTTAGTGCCTAGGATGACATGGGGGGGGGCCTCTGAGGACTATTGGGGGAGGGGGTTCCACAGATAGAGACAGTGTTAGGGAAAGGTTTACTTTACTGTGTCAGTACACTGAGTAAGATGCCTTTGAAACCAGCCGAAAGGTTAATCATGTCGTGTATTCACTGTGCTGTACAATAATCATGTACTTAATCAAATTCCCTTTCTGTCTCCCTCCTTCTGTTCCTCCTTTCCTCACTCTCTCCCAGAAACATCCCCCGCCTTGCTCCAGAGTGTCCCTCCCAAGACCTTCGCCTTTCCCTACTTTGAAGGCTCCTTCCAGCCTTTCATCAGATCTTCTTATTTCCCAGGTAGGTCTCATCCCCCTTCCTTTCAGGAGGCTGGGCGTCGCCCCAGCCCCACTCCGTCGCTCCCTGCCCCGAAGCCATATTTCTCCGTCCACCTCACGGGGTTACGCTCCGGTTCAGAGGTTGCAAGGCGTACAACATTCACGAATCCGTCGCGCCAATTTGATGCCCTATTTAGCACAAGCAGTGACTGCTTGACACTTTGCACCAATTCCCTGCTCTACAAATTAGCAGGAATTGTCATGGTCCAAATTTGAGGCGGTTCCCTTCCCGGCGAGGAGCTGTTGGCATCCCTTCACGCCGCCGTTTTCCCACAGAGTCAGTGCACTTGGCCACGATTCCCCACAAAGGTTTCAGCACCATGACCAATTGGTCAGCTCCTCCGGGCAGCCACACACAGACCAACCCTCGCCCCTCCAAGCCGCGGAGAGACACCTACCAGCCGGGGCTAATTTCTCTTTAAGACTCATTCAGGGCTTCAGGCTTTTCACAAGACCACATGGGGTGCCCTCTTGTGTGGGATGCCTGGGGTCGCCCAGGGGGAGGGGGACTAGATCCTCCCACAACCCCAACCTTCTATTTCCTACCTTATTTCCCAAACTCTCATACCGTCCCCCCATCGCCATACCGTTTTAAAGATCCTAGAGCTCGTAAATTAAGTCGGAGGGAAGCCCATAATTGGGTCCCGGTTTAAAGGAGAAACACCTTAAACAGGTTCCAGGACGTTTTCATCCTGGAATCCCAGTGGTGACTCAAACTATGGCTCAAAAACTCTGCAGCTGGTCAAGATTAAGGAGACAGGAACTCTTATAAAGGGAAGAGAGACTGGGCATGGTCGGTGGGGGATGGGTAGAACCTCGACAGCACTTCCAAATATCAGCGAAAGAAACAAGCAATTGATTTTTGAAAGGGGGAGACAGAATTCACCCCCCCCACCACCATTCATGCTACTGCTGATAATGGAATTTGCTCCCTTTCTCCCCCATCTCAATGCTGTAACAAAAACAACCCGAGCTTTATAAATAGCTTTTCATGTCCATTTAATGAAAATGATTCGGGGAAGAGAAGCCTCTGCCATCAGTATTCTCCCAATGGTCTTGGCCTGCAGTTGTGTTTAGTTTGAAAGTGTAAATCTCTTTTGTCCCAGTAATATATGGCTTTCGCTGCTTGTCCTCAGTCTTTTTCTGTTAGTTCATTACTACACAATTACCATTCACGCTTCATTAGAGTCTCTGTTTCTTTTGGATTTTTTTTCTCCCTTAAAGCGAAACTCTCCCCCCTTTTATCATGCCAATACCCATTGGGAAGCGGTCAATGTGCTAATTAGCTGCCACTTTTCATGTATTCTGGCCGAATTCTTTACGTTTTGTGGGGGAGGGGAGGAAAGATTAATATAAAAAAAGATGAATACTGATTGGATTTTTCAAAACATAAAAAATCCAAAGCGGATTTTCTCCTCTCTATCAAATCAGTAAATCACCTCATTTTCATCTAAAGAATGCAAAAGCCACAAACGTGTTAAAAGCTTAGGGGGGAACCCAGTGGCTGGCTACTTTATTTTTACAATTTACTTTTTTCTTCAGCTATATTAGCTGATGCACGCAAGTTAGTTTCCCTGAGATCGTTGAATGGAAAAACGAAATAGGCTATTGTGGGGGGTCTTTTCTGTGTTTCCGTGGTTTTACCTAATCCGGGTTTGCACGGTTGAAAGGGAAAGTTATTTGGGCAGAAAGCGCCTTTCACTCTCGCAGGTTTGTGGGTTCGTAGCCTATTCTCCAGGCGGAGAAAAAGGAGAGCTTTAAAGAGATGAAGGGATCAGAGAGAAAAACCTAAGGAGGCCGCAATGGTGGGGCGGACGCCACCGGCCCGGGCGGGCCACCGCCCACTCACTCACCTCGCACCCCTGGCCTCCGCAGCGTCCTCCAGCGTCGTGCCCATCCCGGGGACCTTCTCCTGGCCACTGGCCGCTCGCGGCAAGCCTCGTAGGGGCATGCTGCGTCGAGCCGTGTTCTCCGACGTGCAGCGCAAGGCGCTGGAGAAGATGTTCCAGAAACAGAAGTACATCAGCAAGCCCGACCGCAAGAAGCTGGCGTCCAAGCTGGGCTTGAAAGACTCACAGGTGAGGGCAGTCTCCCCAGAGCCCCTCCCCCCACGCATCGTACGAACGGGAAGGTTCTCTGAAACCGCCTAGGTCCCATTGTACAGACGCGGTAAGGTCTAGAGAGGGAGTAAGTGCACGAGCCAGCTTCGCGGAGGCTTCTCGCGATAGCCCGCTACTCTCCCCACCCCGTCTCTCCCGAGCCCAGTGTCTCCCCACCCCCGCCCACCTGGGCCAGGTGCCGGAAGAAAGGGCGAGAGGTGCGTGCAGCCGAGCTGGTGGGGGTAGGGTAAGGGCCACTTCCGGTCCGAACTCACTTTACCGGGTGGGGAGCCGGCAAAGAGAGGAAGAACAGGGCCTCCTTCCCACCCGCTTGGGGCGGTGGCGGGGGTTCTGCGCTAACCGCTGCTTCTCCCCTGCTCTCACCCCTCTCGCCCCAGGTGAAAATCTGGTTCCAGAACCGACGCATGAAGTGGCGGAACTCCAAGGAGCGCGAGCTCCTGTCTAGCGGGGGCTGCCGCGAGCAGACCCTTCCCACCAAACTCAATCCGCACCCGGACCTCAGCGACGTGGGCCAGAAGGGTCCCGGGGACGACGACGACGAGGAGGACGAGGGCCCGGGCAGCCTCCGCCACCGCCTGGTCTATCATCACCCGTCCCCCGACCCTCGGCACCTGCGGGACCCGCGCCTGGAAGGGCCGCTGCCCCACTCGCCCGCGCACTCTGGCAGCCCCGACAAACCTTCGGACTTCTCCGACTCCGAGGAGGATGAGGAGGCTGAGGAGGAGGAGATCACCGTGTCTTAGAAGCCCTCCCGCGCCCGGGGTACCGATTATAAGTGCTTTGAAATTGAAGAGGTGGGATTCGGTGCGTGTTCACTTGCCCCCGCTGCGCAGACGCTGCCGCTCCCCGCTGTAGAACTGTCGCGTCGTCGAGGGCACCCTGGCCCCTTCCATTGCCCCCCAACGACATTCCCTTGCCCCACACCACCTACCAACAGCCCTCTCCGCATAAGTTAAATTTAGGTCTTGGTCCCAGCCTTAACTTTGCCGCGAGGGCCCGTTTAGCTTCCTTATTGCAAGATATTTTCAACACAGTGGGGTGTTCACTCTCCCAGCCCGGGTTTAGCTGTGAGCCAGGCCCTGCTGGTCTACAGCAGCAACAACCCTATAAGGTAAGAAACCTTTTCTGAAGTAGGAAACCGAGATACGAGTCACAACATCAAGC